>NC_092810.1:89371409-89648284 GCF_040954645.1 Diabrotica undecimpunctata
GTTATGTGGTGTGTGTGTTATCTGTTATGTGGTGTATAATTTATACGCAAAATTTCTCTTCGTGACGGTTTTTGTCCGATTTGTTTGTGTGTTAGTGTGTGTTGTGTGTGTATGTGTGAGATGTGTTGAACCATGAATTTAATATTCGACATCTTAGATGAAATATTCAGGATACAAAACAAGCTCTAGATGCAAAACTCGACATATCCATATTGCCGACTTCGGTACAACACCAACATGTCCACGCCAGCCAGTGGCGCACCCAGAATTTGTCTGAGTGGGGGGTTTTGAAATTTTTTTATGCTACCTCCATTTTGAGTCACTAAAATTTGGGTTTTAGTTTAACTTAAAGTACTAAAGATAGCAGTTCCAAAGATTCAGGTATCTATTATCCTGCCTACCAACTAAAACCACCTTCTCTTACTTGCGCGCAGTTGACTGTCGCACGTACCGTACTCCGAAAGTGGGGTGGCCGCTGTAAGGATGACGATATTTTAGGAACACTCCTTTCTCTTATCTAGATCTTATCTATTGTTCTGAAGCTATTTCTTGTAGCATTTTAAAGTAATTACTATTTTAATGGCAATAAGCCACAATTAAAGGTTAAAATAAGTTTATTGACGTTTGACATTAATCCAACTTATAACTACTATACATTTTGGAGACGGCTATCGTCGTATTCCCGTTCTCCTCCGCCAATCCTCCCGGTCCAAGGCATGCTCCTCCTCCAAACCTCTCGATTCAATCGCTCTTCTAATTCCTTCATTCCATGAGCGTCGAGAGCTACCTCTTTTTCTTCTTCCAGGAGGCTTCCATTTGTGAAGTTTTTGAGGCCAACGTTTGTCAGGCATTCTCAATGTATCCAAACCATTTTGAACCTCTCCTTTTTATTCTGTCAATGACCGTTTCTGTAGCATTCATGTTATTTCTTATAGATTCGTTGGTCTTTCTTTCCTGCCTTGATGCTCTAGGACTTCTTCTTAAATAATCCATTTCAAGTACCAACAATCTTCTCTTCAGGTCTGCATTAATTGTTCATACTTCAGAGTCATAACAAAGAACTAATTCAACCATGGTTTGCCCTATTCTTTTTTTGTTCCTTTTGGAAATGTTTCGATCCCACCATAAGGAGTTCAGACATCCTACAATTTTACGTCCCTGATTAATTCGGCATTTAATTTCGGTTTCTCCCAAGCCGTTCTTAGCAATGAGTGCACCAAATTAAATTTTTCCACTTGTTTGATTTCCACGTCCTCGTCTATCAACCCTTCAAACCTTGCATCTGAATTGATAACTAAATATTCTGTTTTCTTCATGGTAACTTGTAACCCCAATTTTACATATTCTCTGTACCTATATACGCTTTATCATAAATTCTAGATCAGAAGAATCTTGAGCTAGGACGACTTGGTCATCCGCAAAGTTCAGGTAGAACAGTACGTCATTTCCTATGGGGATTCCCATTCCCTGGCATTGGTTTTTCCAATTTTGGAGGGCTGCCTCAATATATAAATTAAACAGTAAGAGTGACATACTGCATTCTTGTTTTAGTCCTTTAGTTACTTTTATTGGCTCTGATAGTCTATTTCCGATTTTTAGGTAAGTATCCCTGTATACTTCTGTGATTATTCCTAAAAGGTATGGACTAATGCCGAGTTGTTGTATAAAGCTTGCCACAATTTAAGTCTTGGAACTGTATCATACGCCTTTTCTAGGTCGATGAAGGCTAGATGTACTTCAGTACCAACCGCTATTCTTTTTTCTATTAATTGTGGGAGTATAAACAAGTTATCAGTGTAAGATCAAAGATCAAAAATTGAAACGTCAATAAACTTATTTTAAGTTCATAAGTACAACGTTCCCTAAGTACATCGTCTTCGAGATTGGCACAAAGGTAACAAAAAAGAATGGCAGAAAGGTACTTGACTTCAACAAAGCAAGATTTGTGGAGTTGATTAGCAATCTACAGGAACAAACTACTGACTTTTCCACCTTCAGGAATTCCATTACTACGGCATACAAATTAAGCAGCAGGAGCAAAACCGCCTCATACACCGTACCCTACTGGTGGAATGACGAAATTCAGTCAAAACGGACAGAATGACTTAGATCCAGGCGAATCGCACAGAGAAACAGGAACCAGCAGACGAAAGAAGAATATAAACGCGCCAAGAGCGAATTAAACAAACTTATAAAGAGGTCAAAGCGCACATGTTGGCAGGACTTGTGCGAGGCGCTGGAAAATGACGTGTGGGGCGAAGCCTATCGAATAGCCACCAAAACGCTGAGGTTCGAGACCCCATACAACCTGTGCGATGATAGAAGAAGAGACATAGCGAACACCCTCTTTCCCAACAAGCCCAGCATTGAACATACGTACAATACACATATCTGTCCGGAGCAGATAAGTAATGCAGAACTCATCAAAGCTGCAGAGTCCATTAAAGTAGGTAAGTCCCCTGGACACGATCGTGGCCCACCAGGGGCGATAAAACTGGTAGTTAAAAAACACAACAAGAAGCTATTAGAGCAATATTGAATCAGCTGCTGGCAAGACAAGAGTTTCCTAACCAGCTCAAGCTCGCGAGACTAACTCTAATACTCAAACCCGGTAAAGACCCGGAAGAAGCCACAGCCTATAGACCGATATGCCTCCTCGACTGCCTGGGAAAACTATATGAGAATATTGTTAAGAAGCGCCTTGAAGAAGAGCTGAGAGAAAATGACATCATCTCAAGCAGACAATACGGGTTCAGGAAAGCAAAATCTGCTATAGATGCGGTCAAGCATATTACAGACACTGTGAAGAACAGCAGAAAAAGATGGGCCGCTCTAGTAATGTTTGATGTAAAGAACGCTTTTAACTCTGCCAACTGGAACCATATTATTACTAAATTAGAAACCGCTGAAGTCTCGGGATATTTGATCAATATTATAAAACTATATTTATGCGAGAGATATGTTTTAGTGGCCAGAAATGTTGAGATGAAACTAACAGCCGGCGTACCGCAAGGTTCCGTGCTAGGCCCAACGTTGTGGAATGTCTTGTACAATGGGGTCTTAAACATCGACTATGGGAGAGACACCATGGCAGTAGCCTATGCAGATTACCTTGCCATATTGGTCACTAACGACAGGCACTGGGACCTTGTGGAAATTGTAAACGAATGCTGCAAGAAAGTGAACAGGTGGATGGAAAATAATGACCTCGAACTCGCAGGCCACAAGACAGAAGTGGTCATCCTTAAAGCTCCAAGGAATGGGCCCGACCTGACCTTCCAAATAGGCAATAGCCAATTAGAGCCGACGAACTGCGCGAGGTATTTAGGCATCGACCTGAACAGAGGCCTTCTTCTTCTTCTTTGTGTGCCGTGCTTGTATTCAAGCGTTGGCTATGGTCATATTGACAAGCTGATGAAATGATTCTCGGTCGGCAGCTAGATGAAACAGTCCCTCGACAGTTCGACCTGTCCATCCTCTGTCGGACAGAGGCCTGAGGTATACGAAACACCTGTTAGGAGTGGTTAAGAAGGCGGATAAACGGACGGCAGCTATCCAAAGAATAATACCCAACATAGGAGGGCCCAGCAGTAACAAGAGAAAATTGTACCTTCAAGTAGTGCAATCGACCCTTCTATATGAAACTCCCGTTTGGATTAACGTACTAAAATAGCAGAAGTACAAAGATATTACAACAAGAGCCCAAAGGAAGCCCTTTTTAAAAGTGGTGAGCGCGTACCGAACCACTTCTACGCTGGCCTTACAGGTAATTGCGGGAACGCTCCCCATCCACCTGCTTGTCAAAGAAAGACAAATGCTGTGTGAAGCCCACGACGGTCACCTACCTCAGGTAAGAAGGACCATACGAGTGAACATGCTTATAGAATGGCAAAGAGAATGGGAGGTACAGACCACGAAGGCTCGTTGGACCAAAACGCTTATCCCCGATGTTGTAGCATGGTACAACTGTAAATTTAAAAGAGTAAATTACTATTTTACTCAGTTCCTGACCGGTCATGGATCTTTCAGATCCTACACATATGGCATCAAAAAAACCAACGATGACATATGCACCTCGTGTGATGAGAGGGACGATGCGGAACATTGCATCTTCCGGTGCAATGTTTTCGCCTACGAACAACAAAGGCTGCAGAATAGATTCGGCGTGATCGCGCCCAACAACATCATGCAGATTGCAATGACCAGCAAAGAGAATTTTTAATATATAATTAACCATATAACAGGTATCATGAAAAGGAAGACTATAATAGAAAGAGCCGAACAAGCTGGGTGAGGGGTCAAATACAAAAATAAATAATAAAAAAAAACATAAACATTCTTTTTTATTTCTTTCTTTTTCTTTTCTGTACAAAAATGTACCAAATGTTACCCTTTACGGTAACCCCCCTTTTTTAAGCTCTCAAGTTTCTCCGCTTGGGAACTAGGTCTCCTTCCTACACGCTTACTGCTTTTAGGTAAGTGCTGTAACTAAAATAAATAGCCCTAAGGGCACCTTTAACCCAGTCTGCGCGTGGTATCCCCATGTTTCGTTCGCTAATGAACTCGTCCAGAGATACCACGGGTCGAAGAGGGGGTGGTTTTAGTTGGTAGGCGACCTGGCAGGGATGTCCGAAGGGGGCCCTCTGTCACATAGTTTGACATCGTGCCGTCGGCGTATGTCTCTGGTCCTTTTTGGTTGAATCCAACAGTACTAGGGACACCTTCCCTAGTCGATTTTACGAATCTTTCCACCTCAGTCAAAAAAAAAAGTATAGGCATTTATCTTGATCTGTCTTTCTGAACCTATGAAGATACGCCCTAAAACAGATAAACTACCCAGTCCCTTAGGCCCGGGATTAGCATCTTGGTCTCAACATCGTAATTGATATTTCCCTTTCTTCTGTTTTTTATAGCTGTTGTCAAATGCTCTCTTCTCTCATGCAGAGGAACACAACCCGTGATAGTCCACAAGGCCGCCGCACATACAGTCCTGTAGGCGCATGCTACTCGCAACAGACTCGTTCTGTCTACTTTTTTCATAAGCCTAATATTAGGTATCTATATCTAAATGAGAAATATTATTAATTATTGTGTATTTATACAATAATTATTGTGTTCTACATATTTAAAGTGGTAATTTAATTATTCAATTAGCGTTTTGGATTTTTTGTATTGTGTGTGAAAGACAAGTTACATTTTCCTACTATTCTTTTTATATTTTTATTAAATTGTAAATTAAAGTAAAGCAAAGGAAAGTAAATAACTCCTCCTCCGGTAAGTGCTGGGTGGATTGAGTAGCTCAGTAAATGCCGGTGCCGGTCCCAAGCCCCTGATAAACGAGGAGGGTTGAGGCGATGGGCTAGCAACTCATCCCTTGTCAAAAGAAATAAATGCTAAAAATACCAAAAGCCTCGGAATACAAAGGATGGATCAAAACAAAGACGACTAATGCAACGGAAAAGGAAAATGATATTGGCTACATGGAATGTACAAGGACTTAGAACCAAACAAGCAGAAGTATTTAAAGAATTAGCGGAAAGAAAAATAGATATGTGTATTCTCACCAAGACCAAGAAAAAGGGAAAAGGAAATGAAGAGATAGGAGAATATACATATCTACAGTGGACTGAGTAAAGATAACAGAGCTAAGAGAGGAGTCTGTATTGCCATTCAAAAAAATCTTAAAAACGATATTAAATCGTGGACCGAAGTAAATGAACAACTGCTAATACTGGAAATGAAAAAGAATGGGCAAAACATCGTAATTATCGGAGTGTATGCCCCAAATGAAGATGCAGATCCAGAAAGTAAAGGCGATTTCTACAACAAGATGAATGAAATACTCTCTGAAGTTAAAGAAAACTGTGAAATCTTTATACTAGGAGATTTAAACGGCAGAATAGGGAGAGAAGAAAATAACAGAGTCGTAGGAAGGTATGGGGAACAAATAACCAATGACAACGGAATGCGTCTTAGAAATTTTTGTGAAACAATGTCTCTCAAAATTATGAATGGCTTTTTTCAACATAGAGACATCCAAAAATTTACATGGATACAACCTAGTAGGAATCTGCGCTCGATAATCGACTATGTAATCCAACGTCAAACTTCCCAGCTGAAAACAACTGACGTAAGGGTATACCGTGGATCAGAATGTGAATCCGACCATCGTTTACTTATGGCCAATGTGATAGTTAACTATCGCAAAAACAATACCACTCAGGTACAGAATATAGAAAAGGGACAAGAAGTAACATCTCCTAAATATAACCTAGAAAGCTTAAAAGAAGATTCAACGAAATTAATTTACAAATTACGACTGGCCACAAAATTACAAAATGTGGATCGAGAAAATGTATCAGCGGAAGAATTATACTAGCATTCATGCATTCATGAGGCTGCAAGTGAAGCTTTGGGGTATAAAGACAAATATGAAACAAAAAATCAAGAATGGTGGTCGCAGAATATGCAAACGTTAGTAAACAAGAAGAAAACTGCTTATCAGAAATGGATGTCAACGAGAAAGGAGGAAGATTACAACATATATAAAAAATTAAACCGAGATGTAAAAAGAGAAGTAGCGAAAAGTAAAAATGACATGTGGAATTGAAGATGTGCAGAGGTGGATAGGTATATGGGTCGAACAAGAGTTGGACAAGCGTGGAAGGTGAGAAAGTCTCTCCGGAGGGAAGGTAAGGAAAAATCTAACTTACAGTTAATAGATCTAAAACAGTGGAAACGCCATTATGAGGTCTTACTGACAGAGGATAGATGTAAATTCCAAGAGATCGAAATGGAAGAAATATCCGAACATACAGAAATAATTGAGATAACAACCGAAGAGTTAAGCGATGCCCTCAAAAGATCGAAAAACGGTAAAGCAGCAGGACCTGGAGACATCCCAATTGAGTTAATTTGATAAAATATGGACCAAAAATATTACATGAAATGTTGGTTCAACTATAAGAAATGCTTAAAAGGACAAAATATTGTTACGATAATTATCATGGCCTGAAATAACTAAATATTATGACTAATTCTGTTTTGTTGTAGAAATTTCGACGAAGGATGTAGATGAATCATCCGATTCAGGTAATGCCTACCTGACACACGATGGGTCCCCCTTTGTTATAAAAACAACGATTCGAACCTTCTGGACACGAGCCGATGTATATACCAGTTTTGAGAGACCATTTCGCCGCTCTGTCTAGTCGAGAGGGCCGTCGACTTTTCGAGTCTAACGGTACTGAGTATATAACAGGACATTTTATTTGGAAGAAGTCAGTTAATATCTGAAGACCCGCGGCCGCTATTTAAATGTCACGCTCGTTTATATAAATTATGTATAGTTCGTTAAATAAATTAATATAAATTATTGTGCTTTTTAATAAATTAAAATAAGAACCTTTGAATAAAGACAACAGTTAAATAAATATCACAACAAATGGTGTCAGAACAGTGGAATACTTAAGATAAATTGCGAAAATAAATTACAAGTGAATATAAAATAACTTGTAAAAATGGCTACGATTTATGAGCTCACAGTTACGGATTTAAGAAGGCATCTTGAAGATAGGGAATTAGCTTCTACCAGGAAAAAGGCTGATTTAGTCCAACGACTAAAGAACGCTTTAAAAGAAGAAGGTTTGGATCCGGAAACTTATATATTTGAAGACAAGCATGTTGCTGTTATCTCGTCGATTGCGAAAGTTTCTGGCGACATCGCATCATTAGAGAACAAAGTTTCTGACGATATTTTGAAAGTTTCTGGTGACATCGCATCATTGGAGAACAAAGTTTCTAACGAGATTTCTTCTCTGGAATGCAAAGTTTCTGCTAACATCTCTTCGGAAATCTCTAAAGTCACTTCTGAGATGTCTGCCCTGGACGATAGAATGTCTTCGTTAAAAAATCAAGTTGCTGCCGATATGTTGGCCTTCGAAGAAAAGATTAAACAGATGGAAAGGAAGATGGAGGAAACAGGGACAGCAGAGAGAGGTAACAATCCGATTACAGTGGAGATAAAAGAAGACGAGACGAAATGTAAGTTGGAAATACGGCCGAAATTTGAAGGAAGTGGAGGTTCTGTCCATGTGAAAGTCCCAACTTATGACGGAAAATCGTCATTGAACAACTACATGAAACAGTTCGAATCAGCTGCAAGATCAAATGGATGGTCTGAAAAAGAAAAGGCTGTAAACCTGACTATCGCTCTTCGAGGAGATGCCTTAGATGTGCTTCAGACCATAGCCGTAGAGGAGACCGATGATTTCGAACAACTGAAGAAGAGGTTAAATATGCGATATGGCCACGAACATTTGGAGCATGTATATCAGTCACAGCTTAAAAATCGTAGACAGAAGAAAGATGAGGCTCTTCAAGAATACGAGGTAGATATTGCCAGATTAGTACGATACGCTTATCCAACAGCTCCCGAAGACATGATGGAAAAATTGGCCGTTCAAACGTTTATTGATGGTCTTCGTGATCATGAAATGCAGAGAACACTGCGATTAGCTCGTCACAAGACGCTGGTTGATGTCTTATCCGCCGCCCTCGAATACGAGTCAGCTATGCAGGCCTCTGGCGGGTACAGTAAAGTTAGGACTGTAAAAGAGGAAGGAGATGAAGATAAACTTGACCAGCTCGTTAATATGATGAAAAGCATGACATATAAGAAAACGAAGACCATCAGATGCTGGAATTGTGGCGAAATAGGACACGTACGAAGCTCCTGTAAACACCCTAGGTACGACGCAAATCAAGAAACTCACCATCAGGAAAACTAGAACGGGTCAGCCTTAGGGGGGCAGGTTCGACCCAGAACTTTTCCAAAGACGCTCTCATACTAATAGCTTCTTTGAAATGTCGTGAAGATAGTGTATATGTAGATGGAGACATAAATGGTAAAAAGCATACGTTGATGGTGGATACCGGAGAGACCAGAACCATTATACGCCCGACAGTTATAAACAGCCGAAAGAAACTGTTACCAACGAGATTGCGACTTCGGACCGCTACAGGTGAAAATGCCAACATTCATGGAGAAATCCAGGTACAATTGGGAATTGGAGCAGAAAAGTTTGTCCATACTGTTATAGTTGCTGACATCGAAGAGGATGTTATATTAGGAATGGACGTAATGAATATGCATGGATTCCAATTGGATTTTAAGAATAAGGTAATCAAAGTTGGCAACGAGGAAGTATTTCTCCATCCACATAATGACAACACTGTGCAAGCAGCCATTAAAGAAGATACAGTCCTGCCTGCGAGAAGCGAAACGATCATAGTAGCGCGGCTATAGGGAATTGTGGACGAAGGGAGACCTGTTATGATGGAGCCTTGGAACAACGACGATGAGGTTGGCCGTGGAATCATAATTGGAAAGGAATTGGTGACTTTGGCTAAGGAAATTCCTGTGAGGCTTATCAATGTCAATGACTACCCAGTGACCATAAAGAAAGAGACAAAAGTAGGAACTTGTGTACCTGTGACATCCATAATCCGTCAGGCGACAACATCTGATAATTCCAACGACAAATTCGACCAAATGGTTGCAGTTGCAGGACAGTTTCTGAATCAGATTAAAAAAAGGAAATTAAGGGAATTTCTTCGGCAGTATCGTGATCTTTTCGTACCGAAAGGAGGAAAGACGGGAAGAACTACCGTTGTTAAGCATAAAATTGATACTGGTAATGCTAAGCCAATTCGTCAAACAGCTCGACGATTACCGCAGGCGAAAAGAGAGGAAGCTGAAACGATTGTTCAGGAAATGAAGAAAGACGGGGTGATAGAACCTTCTACGAGCCCATGGGTCTCTCCGGTGGTCCTGGTTAAGAAGAAAGACGGAACGACGAGGTTCTGTGTGGATTACCGTTTGCTGAACAACGTTACCAAGAAAGATAGTTATCCTCTGCCTCGGATCGATGACACATTGGCTGGAAGTAAACTATTTTCTACTTTGGATTTGAAGTCTGGATACTGGCAGGTAGAAATGGACCCAGTAGATAAAGAAAAGACAGCCTTCACCACAGGATCTGGATTGTGGCAATTCAACGTTATGCCATTTGGACTCTGTAATGCTCCTGCGACATTTGAGAGGCTTATGGAAAATGTGTTGAGAGGGTTATCTTGGAAAACATGCCTGGTGTATTTAGATGACATAATCGTCTTGGGAGAGACATTCGAAGAACATTTGAAGAATTTAGAAAACGTTTTTAATCGACTTAAAGCTGCCCAATTGATGCTAAACCCCAAGAAGTGCCAGCTATTTCAGGGTAAAGTCAATTATCTGGGTCATATAGTCAGTAAAGAAGGAGTGGCCGTGGATAAGGGAAAAATCGATTCCATTAAGGAATGGCCAAAACCAACTGACAAACATCAAGTGAGAAGTTTTCTTGGACTATGTACTTACTACCGGAGGTTTATTAAGAAGTTTGCAGATATCGCTAAGCCATTAACGCGACTTACAGAGGAAGCAAGAGAATACCGCTGGGATACAGACTGCCAAAATGCCTTTGAGACCTTAAAAAAGCATCTAATAACAGCACCAATTTTAGGGTATCCACTGCCAGAAGGAGAGTTCATCTTAGATACGGATGCAAGTAATGTGGGAATTGGAGGAGTGCTGTCTCAGATTCAAGGAGGACAGGAACGAGTCCTCGGATATTTTAGTAAAGTTCTTTCAAAACCTAAGCGGAATTATTGCGTCACGAGAAGAGAACTTCTAGCAGTAGTGAAATCAGTAGAGCACTTCTATCAATACCTTTATGGTAGGAAGTTTCTAATCCGAACCGACCATGCCGCCCTTAAATGGTTGATGCAGTTTAAGAATCCAGAGGGTCAGATAGCCAAGTGGATCGAACGACTCCAAGAATACGATTTTAAGATTGAGCACCGGGCCGGAGTTAGCCACAGAAACGCTGATTCTCTTTCCAGAAGGCCATGCCCAGCAGAGTGTTCCCACTGCAACAAAACGGAATCCAAGGAAGCAGCAGTGCTAAGAACGACGATTGTCAACGACGACTGGACGCCTACTAAGATAAGGGAAGAACAAGAGAGAGATCTAGTTATACAGAAAATCCGAAAATGGAAAGAGGAAAACCGTCGACCACCTTGGCAGGAAATATCAAACCTATGCTCAGTAGTTAAGACGTATTGGGCCCAGTGGGACTCATTTATCATCGAAGATGGCTTGCTCAAACGAGTCCTGGAAAATGATGACGGTTCAGAGAAGAGAAGACAGTTGGTGATCCCAAAGAGCAGAATAGTAGAAGTACTTCGTCAGTTACGAATTCGGGAACGGTTTTATTGGATGAACAGTTCCGACGACGTAAAAGACTGGTGTAAGAAATGTACTATTTGTGCCACGAGTAACGGGCCTTACCGAAAAAGGAAAGCTCCTATGAGACAATATAATGTTGGAAGCCCGTTTGAAAGAATAGCTTTGGATATCGCTGGGCCATTTCCAGAAAGTAAAAATGGAGGCAAGTACATGTTGGTAGTAATGGATTACTTTACTAAGTGGGTCGAGATTTACGCACTTCCAGACCAGAAGGCCGCCACCGTTTGCAGATAAGTTGATCCAAGAATATATCAGCCGATTTGGAGTGCCTTTGGAGATACATAGTGACCAAGGCAGGAACTTCGAAAGCGATCTATTCCAAGGAATATGTGATAGACTAGGCATGAAGAAAACAAGAACTACAGCATATCATCCGCAATCTGATGGTATGGTAGAACGGATGAATAGGACAGTCGGCAAGTATTTGACAAAGATGGTGTTCGATCATCAGCGAGACTGGGACCAATACCTTCCGTTCTTCACAATGGCCTACAGATCTGCTGTTAACGAATCAACAGGCCAGACACCAGCCAGAGTCCTATTCGGACGCGAAATGCGACTACCTTGTGATCTAGAATTTGGGTGTCGACCTGGAGAAGATGTAGCAGGTGAAGATTATGTGATCGAATTACGAAGAAGAATGGACGATGTACATGAGTTGGTCCGTTCCCACCTTCAGATCGCTAGCGACCGAATGAAGAAACGGTACGATACACAAGTCGAAAAGGGTTGCTTTAAGAAGAACGACAAGGTCTGGCTCTATAATCCCAAGAAGCGAAAAGGTTGTTCTCCCAAATTGCAGCAGTTTTGGGAAGGCCCATACCTAATTATGGAGAAAATCAACGATGTCATCTACCGAATAAGCAAGATTCCGAGGGGAAAGCCGATGATAGTACACCATAACCGGCTGGCGTCTTTCGAAGGTGACCACGACGTAGATGAAGAAGTGGAAGTAAACCAAGTCCAAGACGTGTCTGACCTCACGTTTGAGGAATTCATGGGTGCCTATGGAGGTACCGGTAAAGCAAGACATGGTGTTACCACTGAAGAAAAGCAAGATCTACTCGCGCTCCCCGATGACTACTCGCTGGCCCTTACCATCCTGGCCAGTATCAAAGACGCACCAGGGTTGGCATCCGTCTTTCGAAGGAAGTTTGGTCGAGTTGCAGAACTTCAATGCCAAGTGCCAGCTCCCGGTAAAACCTTGAAACTCCAAGATGCATCACGTTGCCTTTTCTACCTGGTAACAAAAGACACTGCCCGTGACCAACCTACCTACCGAGATGTATGGGAAGCCTTACTTCAATTGAGAGAGCACGTACTAGAGCCCGACGTGCAAAAGTTAGCCGTGCCAAAGTTGGAGTGCCGCCAATTAGATTGGAGGGTTATCCGAAATATGGTGGAGGAGATCTTCAAAGACACCGAAGTCCAGGTGTTAGTCTGTTGCAATCCGCATAGTTACTGGTGCGGAGAGAAAACCGTCCCTTGTCATTTTTATACAACTGGAAGTTGTAAAAGAGGGTCCAGTTGCCGATACCAGCATACAGTTCCGGTTCCAGTCCCGACAAGGTTCCAGGAGGAACCATCTTTTAAGAGGGAGGCAATGTTACGATAATTATCATGGCCTGAAATAACTAAATATTATGACTAATTCTGTTTTGTTGTAGAAATTTCGACGAAGGATGTAGATGAATCATCCGATTCAGGTAATGCCTACCTGACACACGATGGGTCCCTCTTTGTTATAAAAACAACGATTCGAACCTTCTGGACACGAGCCGATGTATATACCAGTTTTGAGAGACCATTTCGCCGCTCTGTCTAGTCGAGAGGGCCGTCGACTTTTCGAGTCTAACGGTACTGAGTATATAACAGGACATTTTATTTGGAAGAAGTCAGTTAATATCTGAAGACCCGCGGCCGCGATTTAAATGTCACGCTCGTCTATATAAATTATGTATAGTTCGTTAAATAAATTAATATAAATTATTGTGCTTTTTAATAAATTAAAATAAGAACCTTTGAATAAAGACAACAGTTAAATAAATATCACAACAATATCCTGATGATTGGAATGTTGGATACATCAGCTCAATATTCAAGAAAGAAGATAAACGCAAATGCTCTAATTATAGGGGAATAACTGTTATCAGCTCAGTGGGGAGGTTGTACGGTCGAATAATAAAAGCAAGAATAGAATCAGAATATGAAGACATAGAAGAACAAAATGGATTTCGTGCAGGAATATCGTGCACAGATGGTATATTCGTTCTGCAGCTGGTAATCGAAAAAAGGAAGGCAAGGAATCTATGTACCCACCTATTGTTTGTACATTTAGAGAAGGCATACGATACGGTACCTTTGAAAAACTGTTTTAAACATTGACGAAAGTAGGTCTCAGTAGAGTATGTGGATGCTATCGCAAATATATACAAAAATGCAAGAAGTGTCATTAAAGAAGGAAACTTTATATCTGAATCATTTCCAATAACAAAGGGGCTTAAACAAGGATGTTGTCTATCTCCGCCCTTATTTAAAATATATATTCAATCATCGCTAGAGCAGTGGAGGAAACAAGTATCCGGAATGGGAATAGCCATAGGCGATGGTAAATATCCAACAACTTTATTTTTCGCAGATGATCAGGTAGTCGTAGCGAATGATGAGGAAGACATGGACTACATGTTTAGAAAACTAAAGAAAGAATATGAAAAATGGGGCCTCACTATGAATATGTCAAAGACCGAGTATCTTAAAATAGGAGATGATAAAGAAGATCCAGAGTTAGAATTTAGAAACACAAACACATGTAATGAATATAAATATCTCGGATCTATAATATCTAAAGAAGGCTCTACCAAAAGAGACATTGAAAACATAACGCAGCAGGCAAAAAAAAGCGGTAAACATTCTAAACTCTCTACTATGGTCTAAAGATATTAGACAAGAAACGAAATTGACAATCTATCGAACCTTGGTATATCCTATTATGACTTATGGGGCAGAAGTTTGGTAGATCACGAAAAAAAATAGAAAAAGAATAGAAGTAGTAGAAATGGATTTTCTAAGGAGAGCGTGTGGTGTAAAAAAGATCATATCAGGAATGAAAATATTAGAAGGAAGACAAATACTGTATATTCCAGTGTAGACAGAATTGAAACGAGACAACTAGTGTGGTATGGTCACGTGAAGCGAATGAATGAAGATAGATGGAAAAGAAAGCTTTAAATTACATACCACAACAAAGAAGAAGAACGGGAAGGCCTTCAGTTGCCTGGGAAGAAAATGTACGACACATAATGAGAGATAGAGCCAACAAAGAGGACGAATGGATGGACAGAAAACGATGGCGGTCGAAATGCGAGAAGCGGAAGAGGCTGTAGGAACCTATATATATATATATATATATATATATATATATATATATATATATATATATATATATATATATTTTCTTTTGCATAAAATTGATACTGGTAATGCTAAGCCAATTCGTCAAACAGCTCCACGATTACCACCGGCGAAAAGAGAGGAAGCTGAAACGATTGTTCAGGAAATGAAGAAAGACGGGGTGATAGAACGGTCAAATCCGTGTTTATCGTCCAGCCAATACTAGGTTTGAAGAACGATATATTCACTCTCATAATAAATCTGGACGTTTTTCTGTAAATGTATGGGGTTGGATTAGTATACATGGACCTGGTGTTTGTTGGCGATTAGAGGGAAGATTTACTGCCGACAATTACATTAACGTTTTGGAACACGCAATGCTCCCTTCTATTGAGCAATTGTATCCTAATAATACTTTTATATATCAACAAGATAATTGTTCAGTCCACACTGCCCATGCCTAAGGAATTGGTTTCAAACGCAAAACCTGGAAGTATTGCCATGGCCTGCGCACAGTTCAGATATAAATCCAATTGAAAACATTTGGGGCATAATTGTTAAAAAAATATATAAAAGAAATTTTATGCCACAAAATTCAGATCAATTGTGGGATACAATTTTAGAGTGCTGGGAAGATCTTGATCCAAATATGATATCTAATATAATTCAAAGTATGCCAAATAGACTAAAAAAAGTTATAGAAGCAGACGGTTCTATCACCAAATACTAAATTCTATTTGTAACAGTCATTAAAAGTATTCTTTATATAATTGTTGAATAAATGGTTTCGTCTAATTAATGCTCAACGCCAATGATTTATATTTTTAATAACCTGTGACATTTGATAACCTCCAAAAATCCCAGCCGGTTTTACACAAATAGGATGACGTTAACTTCTCTTTCTAATACTTGTACCCTTTTTTTGAATATAACTGTATATCCTAACTTAACCACTATATTCATAAAATATTGTAGTATTGTAACAAAATTTGTTCCTTGTGAACACATGTTCAAAATCTGATTTAATTTTAAATAAAAGAAGAACACGGTTAACAAGAAAAGTGGAAAAACTTATGTTTGTAAATGTAAATTTAGACGATTCGCGATTTAATAATGTGTAATCTAAATGTAAGTACTATTTTTATTGTTTAATTTATTTAGTTTCTTTCAATATAATAGCCAATATGTTTGTTTGTGTACTCGCTTATTTGAAACTACTGGTACACAATCAACTAGTTACAGTTTACGAAAAACGGTTCCGATAAAAATGTCAACGACCCACCTCTAGTTTCTTAGGATCGGAACTAGAGATATGTAAAATATCTCTGATCGGAACTAGTCGTCTCACTAATGGGCAATGGGCGTCAATAAGAAATATGGAGGGGAGACCAAGGGGAAATATGATTGTTATCTTTGTCTATTCGCTGAAAATATGATTTTATATCTGTGTTAGATATCCTGTTAAATTTTACCATATCGACCATAAACTTTTACCTACACTGTATATATATATATATATATATATACGAATTAAAGTAAATTATTTTACTTGTCGTTTTTAGGAGGGCAATAATTAATCTGTTATGTGGTGTATGATTTATAAGCAAAATTTCTCTTCGTGACGGTTTTTGTCCGATTTGTTTGTGTGTGTGTGTGTGTGTGTGTGTGTGTGTGTGTGTGTGTGTGTGTGTGTGTGTGTGTGTGTGTGTGTGTGTGTGTGTGAGAGATGTGTTGAACCATGAATTTAATATTCGTGTGGCTATTAATTTTTCTGACTTATGTAAATTCTTTTAGAGCTTGTATTATATTAAAATGTATTTTTGAGCAAACTTGGTTTATATTTTCTTGTTCTAAGCTTTTTTTATTATATATTTCTATTCTGATCTTCTAGAGACTTCGTATTATTTATCTATTTGTCATTATGTAGTCTGCCGTTGATTGTTGAGCTTGTGTTGTATTGGAGGCAGAACCACTCATAACGGGAGAAGGCTTATGAAATTTGGGCGTCGCCTGGTACCCATAGTTAAGCTGTCCATAACTTCTAACTTATATAACAAAAGTTTTCGGAAAAATATTGAATGATTTAAAGAGAACGGCAAAAAATATACTCACATAATATTTTGAATATCGCATTCATTAATAATTAATTAACTACAAACACAATTATCAATATTATCAATAAATTAAACTTACAATTTTCAATTCACTTGTCCGATCATGTTCTGGACGGTTTTATTGTCTTCTTTGAGAATTTTTTAAACATTCGGCGTGATACTACAGTAGTGAAAAGACGCAAGGTCGGGCCAAAATATAATTTCATCGTTAGGATAATGTGTGTTCTTTTTTATTTCTTCTTCTTCTTTCTTGTCTTTTTCTTCTTAATTCTCGACTAACGGGTATATTATACGAAATCTACGACCTAATTTCCGAGTCGATTTTCCTAATTGGTCTTTTGTGGCTTCCATCAATATATTTGATTGGATATAACTCAACGTTTTAAACCGTCCAGAATATATTTATATAAATTAGAACCGCGCGTTTTATTGAAACAAGCTACAGTTGGTATCACGGTGTGAAGTAATTGAAGTAATTTAAAAATAAATTCAACAGTGATTTTTGAACTTTTGAAAAGTATTGTTCATCGGGAACATCCGCTTAGTTCGGTAGTGATCTTTGTAAGAAAGAACATTTAAGAAAAAAGTACGTGTGTGCCTGACCAAAGATGCGGTTTGCAGAACTTTCAGTAAATACTTACGTGAACAACTAGAAGAAAGGGAGGAAGACTGCAGCGGGTCCAAGAAAATCCTTCAAAAACGACTGATGGATGTTCTCAACAAAAATGGAGATGACCCAGATACATTCCATTTTCAATCAGCAGAAGAAGCAGTTTTAACGAAGATCGAAGAAACTTCTAGAAAAAGTGATGATAAATTAGAGAGCGTTTCCAAAAGATTTGATGATATGTCTCAAATTATTAAAGAAGCAGCTAGACAAAACGACGAGAAATTCGAAAATGGTTTTAGAAGATTCGACGACGTATGTACTCAGAACAATGAAAAATTTGAAGTATCTAGAACATTCGATAAGATACAGAAAAATGTAAACGACAATATAAAAGACGTAGAAGAGAAGATTAAACAATTAGAGACCATGATAACCAATACAAAAGTGCTACCACCAGTTAATGCAGTAGTTTTAGATCCTGTAGTGAAAGAAAAATCACGTATAGACGAAACGACACATCATATGAGATTCAAATTGCCACCATTTGATGGAAAGTCTTCTTGGTCCCATATACCTTAGACAAGTTGAAGCTATTGCGACAGCCAATCATTGGACAGAACAAGAAAAGGCTATTTCCTTGACTGCTGCTTTACGAGGTGATGCTGCGGATATCCTAAGATCGATTCCCAAGGGCCAAGAAAAATGTTACCAGACCTGGTTCACTCGACTAGACAAACGTTACGGAGATATCCATCTACAACAAGTCTACTAAGCACACCTGAGAAGTAGTATTCAACGAGCAAGTAAAAATTTGCAAGAGTTTGAAGCAGATGTTGCTCGTATAGTGCGGTTAGGTTATCCGGAAGCACCAGACAACTTTTTTGAAGAAATTGTTGTAGATACCTTCGTCAGTGAGTAAAAAGACTATGAATTACAGAAAGCTTTACTACTAGCAAGGCCGAAAGTTCTAGATGAAGCGCTTGCTATTGCCTTGGAACATGAAACAGCTAGTCAAACTTCACGGAGTCATCGAGTAAGAACCATTGAAGAAGGCGACGAACCAAACGATGAACGTCTGGAAGAAATGGTACGAAAAGTAGTTCGTAACACGATGCCGAAGAGACGCGAACCCAGATGTTGGAATTGTGGTGACATAGATCACATTCGCCGTAATTGCAAGAAAATGATACAACAGTCGGAAAACTAGAACGGGTCGGCACCAAGGGACAACTGCCGACCTCGAGAAACACAGCCCTCATAGTAACTATTAACATTACGTCCACCGGTTAAATTCATAGCTTGTACATCGAGGGTCGTATCAATAATAAATGTAGATCGTTTTTGGTAGATACAGGTACAACAAGAACTATTGTACGTCCAGAAGTAGTACGAGGCCATCTTAAATTATCGCCTGCAATAGTAAGGCTTAGAACAGCAACTGGTGAACTAATTAATACATATGGCGAGGCTAATATGTCAGTATCCATTCGCCAGACTACAGTGAAACACAGAGTATTAATTGCAGAGATCTCAGAAGAGTTCATTGGGGATGGATTTACTAAGAAAAGTTGGAGCTGTATTGAATATCAAAAATGGAGTTCTCGAGATCAGTGGCGAAGAGTTGCCGTTTCATGAAGACAAAGATGTTATCAGCTTACTAACTACTTGTGACCTAACAATACCCGGTAATAGTGAGAAAATTCTGATACCCAGACCAGATGGTTACTGCCGAGAGGGAAGTTAAAGGATGGTCGAAGATGATGAAGAGATGTCGTTCCTGTAAGAGGTATGAATTTAAAAGGAACTGCTATTAAGTTAAGTAAAAGAACTTTGATCGGACAGTGTGTTCCCGTGGCTTCGATTTGTTCTATGAATACTAATGAGAAATCATCAAAATCTAAGTATCCACAGGAGCTTATTGAGATGGTGATTAAAACGTGCCAAGATCTTGATAATGAAGGAACTAAAAAAGTGAAATCTATGCTGATAGAATTTCAAGATGTTTTTGCCATTTATAAGAAGGATAAGGGCAAAACAAGCATAGTAAAGCATAAAATTAATACCAGAGACGCTCAGCCAATCAGACAACAACCTAGATGACTTCCATTTGCGAAAATAGAGTAAGCCGAAGATATGAACAAACAAGGGGTAATTGAACCATCAAACAGTTCATGGACATCACCCGTAGTTCTGGTCAAGAAGAAAGATGGTTTAGCTTATTTTTGTATTGACTACCGCCTGCTCAATGCGGTAACTAAGAAAGATAGTTATCCTTTGCCCAGAATAGACGATACATTGGATACTCTCTCTGGTTCTTGTTGATTCTCCACACTAGATCTAAAAAGTGAAAACACGGCATCCTCGATAGGATCAGGGCTTTGGCAGTGCACGGTTATGCCCTTTGGTTTATGTAATGTATCTGCCACATTTGAAAGATTAATGGAGGCAGTTTTAAGAAGTGTAACATGGAAAACATGTTTATTTGGATAATGTAATTGTGGTAGGAAGATCCTTTGATGAACATGCCAACAATCTGACAGAAGTCTGTCAATGATTGCGAGCAGCGAATTTGAAGTTAAGTCCGAAGAAATGTCACATGTTTCGACGAGAAACCGTTACCAGGAAAGAATTGCTAGGCGTAGTGAAGGCTTGCCAGCATTTCCATAAATACTTGTATGGCAGAAATTTTCTTCTTGGTACGAATCACGCCGCTCTAAAATGGCTCCTACAATTTCGTAATCCAGAGGACCAGATGGCAAGATGGTTAGAACGATTACAAGAATATGATTACAAGATCGAACACAGGGCTGGAAGAGTTCACTTAAATGCTGATGCTCTTTCGAGAAGGCCGTGCAGTGCAAATTGTAATCACTGCCTTAAATTAGTAGAACGACTTTGCCCCGTGAGACGAACCACCGTCATTAATGATCAATGGCAGCCTCAACAGCTAAAAAACGCCCAAGCAAATGATCCATGTATAAAAAGACTACTTGGCAAGACATTAGTGCATGTAGTCCAGAAGTCAAGTCTTACTGGAGTCAATGGAATTGCCTACTGCTAAAAGATGATCTTCTGTATAGAACCTTTGAGAACCATGATGGTACAGAATCTAAGCTTCAGTTGATTGTACCTAAAAGTCAAGTGTCAGAAGTGCGTCATTTGCATGACGGTGCATCAGGTGGACACTTTGGTATTACGAAGACTCTACTAAAGGTTCGAGAGCGGTTCTATTGAGTGAACTGTAAATATGATGTACGAAGATAATGCCGGAAATGTGAACTGTGTGCAACCAGTAATGGTCCAGTTGGAAAAAAGAGGGCACCCATGAAACAGTACAATGTTGTTAGTCCTATGGAAAGAGTAGCAATCGACATCGCAGGTCCACTTCCAGAGACGAATGATAGAAATAAATATATCCTGGTAGCCATGGATTATTTTACGAAGTCAACCCTTTTCCAAAACGTTTGTAAATTGATTGGTGTCAATAAGACCAGAACGACACCCCGCATCCTCAATCAGATGGAATGGTCGAGAGGATGAACCGAACAATGGGTAAACACTTATCCAAAGTTGTATCAGAAATCAAAATATCAAAATATCAAAGAGATTGAGACAAGCACATTCATTTACTCCTAATGGCCTACCGCTCGGCCGTGAATGAAACTACAGGCCAGACTCCAACCTGCCTGATGTTAGGTCGTGAGCGAAGAATATGTCGACCGCCTGAAGTAAAGAATGAACAACATTCATGAACTTGCCCGACAACACATCCAGTTAGCCAGTGACATAATGAAAGATCAATATGATTCTCGATGCAAGAATGAAAGCTTTTCAGTAGGTGATCTTGTTTGGCTTTATAATCCACAACGTCGTCGAGGCTTGTCTCCTAAACTGTAAAGACAATGGGAAGGTCCGTATGAAATTAAAAAGAGAATAAATGATGTAATATCCCGAATTAAGAAGTTGCCGAAAGGTAAACCAAAAGAATTTGTCAAATTACGCAGAGAGAAAGAGTGCTAGATTCGGCGTGACCACATAAGTTCAGCAGGATCTTCGTCTCTCTAGCCCACTGTGCTATCTAAGATCTTGAGATGACTAAAGGAATCTCATCCGTATTTTATAAGAAGTTCGGTCGTTTGGACGAGTTAAAAAATCAGCAGCCTAAAGTTGGAAGAGTACTGAGAGTAGAAGATGGTCCTCGATCTTTGCTGTATATGGTGACCAGGAAGTCGTATAAAGACAGGGCAAGCTACGATGATATATGGCGAGGTCTAACTAATTTAAAGAAAATCGTGTGCATTTATGACATCAAGAATTTGGCCTTGCCCAAGATAGGCCATGCACTAGAAAATCTGGATTGGAAGATTGTCTGAAACATGCTTGAAGTGATCTTCCGAGAAACCGGCATACGAATTACTGTGTGTTGCGTTAATCCGAAGAGATCGTGTCCTTCAAAGACATTAGACTGTTATTTCTTTATGAGGGGTTCATGCAGAGCTGGAGAGTCCTGTCGATTCCGCCATCCTGGGCCTACATATAGAGTTGCTGATCAGGATGCTCAGATCTAAGAGGGGAGCAGTGTACCGAACGTGCTTATTTAGACCTAGCACATATAACGTTTGCATCTCGAAACGACGATGATCTGTGTTCGGAACCTTTCGGATGTATCGACCGGGATGCAGATCGACGCGCTGATACAGGCAAATAGAGGAATATTCCAGAATGTTCTAGTACATAATAACTTGTATATATAAGTAGTGATGATATTAGCTAAAGTTAGTGGACAAGATATTATCGTGCTGTAAACTTATATTTTTTTAATATTTGGAAAATATGATAATATGACATATTGAAGTTCGACAATCATCAAAAATTTCTTTCCATTGGCGACTATATGCGAAGTTATTTAGGACTAATTTATTATCAGAATGAACGTTTTCCGAAAACTTTTGTTACATACGTTACATAATTACATAATTAGCAACCGCAACCGAGCATGAAGAGCTCCTACACGACAAGAAAGTCTTGAACCATGTGTTGATAATATCTATCTGTTTTTGTTGACAAAAGTCGATTAGGCGATTGCCTCTCTTATTTCTGGTTCCCAGTCCAAAAGGTCCTACACACTCATAAGCTGCAAATTCTGCCACTTTGGCATTAAAATCTACAAGCAGTATTGATGCATCATGTTTTTTAGTTGATTTCAATACCACTTACAAATTTTCTCTTTATCCGCAGTTGGTGCATAGATCTGTATGAAGTTTACGTTACCAATATAGGGTCTCATTTGTAACATGATAATTATGTTAGACTAATAGACTACGTTTGTCACGCAACTTTTGAATTTGCTAAAATAAAAGGCAGATATCGAGCACAGTTCTTTTATCTTGCTAAGTACTTTTTCTCTCAAAGCATCTTCAGGGACATTTCGTCAAAATTTGGCTATCCCGCACATCATTGAATGTCATAAACATTTAAATACATCTACACAACACTAGAAAGGACAGTTTAAAAAATTCTTTGGATGCCACATTATGGGCAATGGCAGTAGACAGAATCATTTTAAGTTGCTGTTGACAATTATGGCAACTCCACATCTATGGTGTGGATCGTTATCAGTTCTTGAGTAATATATACTACATTTGTTAATAGAACACATTATGTGTTTTTCTTGTCTAATTCATACTTCTTTATTTAAGGTCTGAGGGCCATTTTTACTGTTTTTTAGCCATAATAATTATTACTAGGTATAAACTAATGAGGTGGTTTCGTCTTGCCTTCCTCATCGCAATAACACAACCATTCAGTCAAGCTTGCAGTAGCCGAGGTTCAAGCTAATTCAGGATAATTTTCACGGCGCTTTGAGCTGGTACTGGTGATCGCTGCTACCATTCACTAGGAAGGGATAGGAAATAGGTAACTAGATCTTGGAAGGATAAAGGGATAGGACATTGTTTCTATCAGCAAAGAATTTAGAGCATAGCATGGCTAGTGTGAGCAGAGTCACTTCCCTGAAGTAGACCCATTCTCTACCGGGATCGTAGAAAACTGTCTATCCTCTACCCAAACTTCTGAACTAGATTATGAATTAAAAACTCCGGCATACAGACGATCCGTCTCTAAATACTATGGATGCTAAGAGAGTTATACTTCGAGGTGCTATTAAACAAACAGCTGTAAATCGAAGCTTTCAAGTTCTGTCTGAACAGCATTTGTATTTTCGTACAAAAGCAAAAGTTCTTTCACAGGTTCTGAGAAGGATGCAGCAGTGGCTCGGTTAACATACAGACTAGATCATCTATATATTTTAGCATTTGCTAGTATATAATTCTGATGAAAACAATTTCAAAAAAAGTAGTTTTGAGAACATTTTAAAAGTAGAGAGGGAGCTTTATTTTAAAGTTACTCCGCAGACACAGTCTACCGAATAATTCGGATGGTTATGTAGTCTCGTTTTCGTTTCGAAATTCTTCACAAACCATAAGTGGGATGTTTTCTGGTGATGAGAAACTGTTATAAGCATTTTAGAAAAGATTGAATGCCTTGCCAGAGGTAATACCGAGGACCAGTGTTTTGCTTCAGGAGCAAATATATTTAGGAATACAGCGTTTACATGATATCACAATAATTCAACACAATTTTGTTCCTAGTCTGATGAAAGGTGAAAATTAAAGGCCTACTTTTTACCGTATAACTAAGGGTATAATTTACTTGATCTTACTTGATAATTGAGATGAAATAAAAAGTCGAAAACAGTCGAAAAAAGTCGAAAATATTACTCTTTTTATTAATAATATGGTCTTTATTCTCGTTTACAGACTCCTTTATCGGAATATCAAATCATTGGTATCTTTCAGAAAAATCTGCCTTTTTACCATTCTAGTCTAACTTTGGTTGACACATCTTATATCAAAGACATCATTCAAAAATTTAAGAGGCTCAACGAAACTTTTTCTTGGACCGAACAAACTAATTCTTTCTATTTCGTTTAAGATTCTTCCTATAAAGAACTTAAAATTAATCGAACGCACTCATACACGAATATTTCCGTAAAACCACATTTTAGTTAGGCTGTTTCTTTTAAGTCACCTTTTTAAAGTATTAAAATTGCTGTAAACAGAACCTATAAATAGATAAAAAATTTTCCATATCTTTAATTTTGTTTAAAAACATCTTATTTAGTTTGCAATCTGTAAAATTTTACAATGAACAAATGTTAATAGCAGTAACAAAACATTTAGGAAAACTGTTCGGTGACTATATAACTTTTTTCTATGCAGTTTTAGGTATATGCAATGGTACATTAAACAGAAAGAAAAAATAACCTTTAAAATGGTCTACTGTAGAAAGAAGACACTAGGACTAATTTTAAGCAAGATACGGTTCTTCAAAGTTTTCTATTTTTATTGAGTTTTGCTATTTACGGCAAAATGCAAAAATTGCGCAAGAAAGCTACACTCTTCATGTTTAAAACGTATGGATACCTAAACTCCAAAACCTCCAACCGAAAATCTGGGTTTCGGGTTGTAAGTTCAAAAACTAACCAATCTTATATTATTTATGTGAACTAAAATTCAATAATTATTAACTCAAATCGCATGGTAAATTTGTGACTTAATAAAACAAAAAATATATATATTCTTAGTCAATTTATTGCTCTAAAACCTTTTTTATCCAAAAAAATTGTCCAGACTGTAAAATTTGAAGATTTTGAGTTGAGAGGTTTTGGAGTTTAGGTATAGCTACTTTAATTTTTGTTGATAGGACACTCTGATCTAAAGCTATCTAATTTTTACCGTCAAGTTGGTACAAATTTTAATTAAAAAATTGTTATAGTCAATTTATTGCTCTAAAACCTTTTTTATCCAAAAAAATTGTCCAGACTGTAAAATTTGAAGATTTTGAGTTGAGAGGTTTTGGAGTTTAGGTATAGCTACTTTAATTTTTGTTGATAGGACACTCTGATCTAAAGCTATCTAATTTTTACCGTCAAGTTGGTACAAATTTTAATTAAAAAATTAATTTCGCACGCGTATCACATTTAATATCGCCGGTCGGTGCAAGCCGTGTTTTTGTGAGAATGGTTTATTCTACAGAAAAAGTACTAATACCTATACATTTTTATTCAACGTAATCTCAACTACATTTCTTCTTTAAGAAATAAGCACATAAAATAAGCTTTCTTTTTTATTTGGTATGCATATACCTAAATGTACAAGAAAAAAGGAGAAATTTAAAAATAGCCGTAAAATAGCAAAACGTTAAAAGTAGAAAACGTTACCATTTTAAAGGAAATTGATTTTTCTTTCAATGAAATGTACTACTGCATATACCTAAAACTGCGTAGAAAAAAAGTTATAGAACAATGTTTGCGAAAAAATAGGAAAAATGCCCAAAAAATGGTGAGAGTGGCGACCTTTGAAAAATGGTATCTGGGTTAATCCTAAATACTTTTATCAAACGTCATTTTGAAGAGGAATGATAAAAGTTCTTTTTTCTGTAAGGCAATACCTATACCTATTCCCAATGGAAAAAAATCGCATATGTTCCTGTTTTTTTTTGCTTCGTTTTTTGAATATATTTTTGTAAAAAAATATTTTTGACTTCAAAAGCTGATATTTCTATAGGAAATATAATTTTGAACAACTATATATACTTCATCTCCAGAGGGCACAAGAAGCAGAGGACGACCACGAATGAGATGGATTGATGATGTGGAAGAAGACCTACAGATTCTAGGGGTTAGAAGATGGAGGGAAGTTGCCAGGAATCGACAGGAGTGACGACTTCTTTGTGAGCAGGCCAAGATCCACAACGGATTGTCGAGCCACTTGTGATGATGATGATGATATATACTTCATCTAATTTACTTACCGTTGCACGTCATCCGCGTCATAGCCCGTGAGGTCACATGATACCAACACGAAATATTTAGGCGGTAGGTGTGTTTTTTTTTTTAGAATCACTTTGCCGAGTACACTGGCATTACAGCCACTAGACATATTTTATTATATATATATATATATATATATATATATATATATATATATATATATATATATATATATACCCGGTATTTAGGCGTTCCACGCCCTTCCGGTAGGGATCTATGGAGGAGTATCACCTAGCCGCAAGCCCTTATCTCTTGCCGTACTGCTCCACCATAGGCCGATCAGATACCAGCATATTCTAGACTAAGCCGCAGATCCATTTTAGAATTTTAAACTACTGCGTTAGCCTTTTTGTTTTCTATTCACCGGGCCGGGGATTTGAACTGACATCTCTCGCATTGAAGCGAAGGAGAAGCCAGCCGCCCAGCCCGCTTGGCTATCCGATCGACTATTTTTATTTTATTATATACGCGTAGAAATAATATTTAAAGATTTCTATTAATGTTAACTTAAAGAAATACACAATAATATGTTTCATTTAATTTGTATAAATGCATTATAAAGCGTTATTATGAAGAACATTTGTTCGGAACACACTGTAACTATAATCGAACGAAGGTGATATTTTGGCATAAATTGTAACACTTCATAAAATAGGCATAAATTTGGCATAAAATTAGTGTGTTTTATATCAAAAATGTCACGTAAGAATTTAAATAGTCGTTGTAAAGAGATAGTAGCTTCTTTGATTCCAAGATCCCAAGGGTAGCAACCCTTGCGAGCCCTTAGTTGAAATTCAGTAAATTTGTTTAAAACTTCAATATCATTTGAATTGATCAACAAATATGTAATAATTAACACATTTAATATACTTTAAGGGGTTACATAGGTCTTGTATTAAAAAAAAAATGATATATTTTTTTTATTCCATATAAGTAATTGAAAAAAAAATGAAGTTGAAATTTTTTACATAAGTTTAAATACATTTTCGTCTTATGTTTTTTAACATTTTTCCGATTCTCATCGTTTTTAAAACATTTTTTTCGTATAAAACAAGAACGAGTCAACCGATTGAAAATCACTTCGTTAAATCACAAAACAATATTATAAAGTTAAACTGTGTAAAGTTCAAATTATCAAATTTACATTATAAGGCAGTTGAAGGAAAAATACAGAAATAAAGAAACAAACGCTCAAATGGTATTCATTGATTTTTAGAAAGCATACGATAGAGTTCCTCGAGAGATTATGTGATTGGTAGTCAAGAAAGGAGTCCCAGATAATGCTTAGTCTTTATTTATTTTCATTAGTGTTGGATCAGATACCAGCGAAACTAGAAGGTAACATTTCCCTGGTGCTTAATATACGCTGACGATGTAGTGTTAGTAGGAAATAGTGAATATGACTTAGAGGACAAACTGCTCTAAGTCACAGTGTAACAAGCTCTTGAGGAAAAAGGTTTAAAACTTACTAGGACAAAAACAGAATATTCATTTAAAGATTAGAATTACTACAAATAAAATAATATGTACATTACTGCATACAAAATAAAAATACTTTACATAGTGAAATGATTGTAAAAAGTAATAGTTTTAAGAACGTAAAATCGTTATTACATATTAATGGGGAAATAGATGGAGATGCATGATGTAGAATTAGGATTGGATTAATGAAATGAAAGAAAGTGAGTGTTGTGTTATGTGACAACAAAATTTAAATGAAGCTGAAGGGAAAATTTTATAAAACAGCCATAAAACCAGCTATGATTAGATGGATGAGGGTGTTACAAAAAAAGATAAAAAAATTAAAAATGAGTATATTAGAGAAAGTCTAAGGGTGGCACCAATTGATGCCTTGATGCCAAAAATGGAGAGCATGGATTAAGGTAGTTTGGTCATGTTCAAAGTCGAGAGTATATATATATATATATATATATATATATATATATATATATATATATATCTTTTGTGTGTAAATCTTCATTCTCAATCCATAAACGTCATAATCCATCTGTCGTCCGCTATTGGTCTAGGGAAAATAAACATTTGAGTCTTGCTGTGAAAACACAATACCCAAAGAAATTAAATGTGTGGACTGAACTTTATAACGATAATATAATTGGTACATTTTTTTATTACGGGAAATCTGAATGGACATAAGTATCTAGAGTTATTGTGGAATTAGATTATTCCAGCAGTTCTAAACCTTGCGGTCAACTTCGACGATGTCTGGTTTCAACAGGATGGTTGCCCAGCACATAATGCAATTGAAGTTACAAATTATTTGGAACAAACATTCCCCGGATGATTAATTTCTACACGAGGAACAATAAAATGGCCCCAAAAATCACCAGATTTAGCACATTTGATTCGAACGAGCCACCAATTTAGCAGAATTGCAAGAAAAAATTGTTCAACCTGTAGTCGGGTACAGCCAAATCAGCTGAAAATAGAATCATTTTTTTAGTTCGATGTTATCTTATAATTTGTTTTTATTGTTTTATTTTCAAGCTACCACAACAAAAAATAGACTACATGAATTGCATTGAAAACTCGAATATAAGTGTTTAAGTTTTTCCTTTGGGATTGCCGACGGAAAGTTGCCGACAAAATAATTATTTTATGCAAATAACTACACACTTCTCTTCAATGTCTGGTTTACACTGAATTGTAGCTGTACCTAGGCCCCTCACACAGACGAAAGGTGCTGCTTAAAATTTTACTAACTGCTCAGGGAATATGCGTTGTTCTTCTTCTTCAAGTTCCGCTCCTATCGGAGATTCGAAATCATTCTGGTAATTATAATTTTGTTTGTTACGCGCCTGAATAGTTCAATTAAACTACATTCAAACTATTCATGGAGATTGCGTATCCACGAGATTTTACGTCTTTATTTATATTTTTCGCCTCTTATGAGGTGCCCCAAGTACTCCAACTTCCTGATTTTTATGGAATTTAAAACTTCGCATTGTGTTCCTAGTTGTTCGAGAACTTGTGCGTTTATTTTGCGATCCATCCATGATATTTTCAGAATACGCCGTTAACACCACATTTCGAGTACTTCCAGGTTTTTAATATTGGATTGTTTCAGTGTCCAGGCCTCAACCCCATACAAAAAGGTGGAGAAAATGTAACATCGAAGCATTCTTATCCGGAGATTCTATATTGATATTGCGATAACAGAAAAGTTTTCTCATTTGGTTAAAAGTTCACTGTGCAATTTCAATGCGGCATCTTATTTCTTTTGTTTGATCACTATCTTCTGTGATCTGTGCTCCAAGGTATTTGTATGAAGATATTTGTTCAATTTCTGTGTTGTCTAGTACTAGGTTAACTTTGATGTTTTGTGCTTTTGTAAATACCATGAACTTGGTTTTCTTCAAATTTATTTTTAGTCCATAATCGTTGCAATATATATTTAGTTGTTGAGCCAGGTTTTGCAGTTCTTCTAGTGTTCCCGCCATAAGGAGGGTATCGTCAGCATATCTTATGTTATTAAGTGGCCCACCATTTATTATTATGCCCTCATTGACTTCGGTCAACGCTAATACTAAGACAGCTGTTGCCACACATCAATTCTGTTCTGAAGCTATTTTCTTGTGGCATCTTATGCAATTACTATTTTCGTTGGGAATAAGCCACAATAAGTTGTTTTTGAAGTTTTTTTTTAAACTTATTATATTATGGCTTATTCCCAACGAAAATAGTAATTACACATCAATTTCTTAAATCAGTGTTCTTTGTTAACTAATAAAGTAATTGATAGAATCGCTTAGAAAATAACAATTACATGGCTACTTTATTTAAGTTTTTTTGGGGCGATATCAATTTTCGTTCCACAATGACCTGTAATGGATTTAAATGTTTACGCTCATGTATCCGTCTAAAATTTTAGAAGGAAAGATGTAATAGAAATATAGCAACACTGTTTAAAATTCAGACCTACTCCTTCGACATGGTGACACCAAGAACCATATCAAGAATGATACGGTTCCGTTCGAGTTCGGGGTCTCAATCTGCCTACTCCCCTTACTCGTGACGTACCAGTATCTCTCAGTACCGAGAACCGTCAAATGACACTAAGGTCTCAATCTGCCTACTCCTCAGTGTCGAGTGAGAACCGGTCTTACCCTGTGTGGCTGCTTTTATACTCTCGGTATGCGCGAGAACGGTATGCGCTGACGTGGTCTGAGTTGACGTGGCCTGAACGGTGTAGGCGGGAGGTCGCTGAAGATGGTTTTGATGTTTAGAGGAAGAAGAGTTCTACTGATCTTGTCAGTGACACATTTAATAAAAGGTAGAAAGATTTTGGGTTGATCCGGCGGCAAGGTTTCTTTTTTGGATGGAATGGGGTTTAGATGTTTTTGAATGCTCCTATTGATTTGGGTTTTGTGGTAGCCGTTTTGTAAGAGTGTTTGCCTTATTGAATTGATTTCGGATGACCTATGATTGTTGTCGCTAAGTCTTATGGAACGAGAAATGAGAGTGTTGACAACTGAATTGAGTTGGGCGGGGTGATGATGTGACTGGGCATTAAGATAACGGTTTGTATGAGTGGGTTTCCGGTACATGGAATAAAGTGAGGTGGCTTTTTCTGAATAAGAACATCAAGGAATGGCAAAGATGCTTCAGACTCAACTTCCATCGTGAATTGAATACTAGGGTGTATTCCATTCAGGTGGGAGAGGAAGAGATCTAATGCGTCTTTACCATGGGACCAAATGACAAAGGTGTCATCAACGTACCGTAACCAACAGATGGGTTTGAGATTTGATGAGGACAGGGCTGCTGTTTCGAAATGTTCTATGAAAATATCAGCTATTACGGGAGAGAAGGGGGATCCCATTGGGGCACTTTTGATTTGACGATAGAAATGATTTTGGAATGAAAAGTATGTATTAGACATGCAGTGTTTTATAAGAGATAGTGTGTCTTGGGGGATTTGATGTTTAGAGTCCAAGATGGAAACGGTTTCATCCATTTCCATCTTGGACGAGGAGGCACAGGAGGCAGCTTTTAGTAACTTTGAGTTTATTACTAAGCACATCACATTTATGGCACATACCAACTTTAGGTTTTTTAAATGAAATGTTCATTTTATGAAACTCTCTTTCATAGATAGGTCTAGAGACAGGTGGTTCATTTTCTTTACAGTATAATTTGTACATTTTCTGAAGATTAACATGGCATGGCAAATACAATCTAATACTTTCTCGTCGAGTATAATGAGATTCATATAGGGGAAAAGAATTCGTGTGGGACTTCACTGCATTAATAGTTTCTTCATTATGCTTGTTAGCAGAAGGATCAAGACCTCGCTGGTCATCAGTTATTCTCCCTGAAGTATTTGAATCCCTATTTGTAAGAGCCAGTGTAATAAACATATTTGTCTCATCGAATGTGTTCATAAAACATTTTTTACAAACTTGTCTTCACTTCTCTTTCGATCTCTCAGCGTATTTCCTGTAATTCTTCTCATTACTCCATCTCTGCCGTTTTCAGTAGCCTTTGGTGTTGGGTCTTGTTTCTGAGGCGTTTTGTAATTATTGGTCTCAGTGGCTTTATATATTCTTGACTTTATCTCAGTGCTAATGTGTCTGTTTCGCCATATACTGTTATTAAGGCATCCTGCTAGTCTATTTGCTCTTTGTATTTTATCTCTCACTTATTTGTCCAGGTCTCCATAGCTGGACAGTGTAATTCACAGATATTTTATTTCCATTACTTGTTCAATACTGATGCCATCAATTTCTATTTTACATCTGGTTGGTTCTTTGCTGACTACTATTGTTTTAGTTTTCTGAGATGAGATTGTCATATTAAATTCTTTTGCTATATATATATTTAGGGATTCTACAGTATTCACTGCCTTCCCTCGCTCAACCGTTTCCATCTCTCTCTGTTGTTCCATTCTCCATCGTTTAGTCCTCTCTTACTCATGGCGTCGTCTACTTCGTTCCTCCAGGATTTTCGGGGTCGTCCTCTTTTCCTCCTTCCTATGGGGCTCCATTCGGTTATTCTTTTTATCCATCTGCTGTCGCTAGCTCTTCTTACATGTCCATACCACTTTAGTCTTTTTTGTTCTATATATGTTAGTATGTCTGTTTCTATTGATATTCTTTGCTTTATTTCGTCATTACTTCTCCTATCCATTCTTGTTACTCTGCAGCATCTTCGCAGGCATTCCATCTCTGTTGCTATTATCTTACTGCTGTTTTTCTTGTTTATGATCCAATTTTCGGCCCCATATGTCATAATACTTCGCACTAATGTTTTATAAATCTGCGTTTTTGTCTTCATATTTAGGTGTCTATCCCACCATACTGAGTTAAGTTGTCGGATTGCTGTTCTTGTTTGTCCTAATCTTTGTGTAATTTCTTCCTCTGTTGTTGCCTTTTTCGTGATTATAAACCCCAGGTATTTGAATTTATCCTTTCCTTTGATTGTTACGTTGTCATCAATCTGTAGATCTTCTATGTCTTCTTCACTTGTAGATAGGTACTCTGTTTTCTTCTTCTTCTTCTTCAAGTGCCCTGTCCGTTGCGAACGTTGGCTATTAACATGGCAATTCTGATCTTATTTGCGGCGCTTCTGAATAGTTCGACCGATGTGAGCCCGAACCACTTCCTCAGATTTTGGAGCCACGAGTGTCTTCTCCTGCCTGGCCCTCGCTTACTGTCTATTTTTCCCTGGACAATCAATTGCAGTAGACGGTACTTATCGTGTCTCAATATGTGGCCTAGATATTCAAGCTTTCAAGATTTCAAGATATTCAAGCTCTGTTTTCGCGAGGTTAATATCTAGGCCAGCCTTGGTATATTCTTCTTGTAGTTTCTTCATCATGTAGCTGAGGTCGTCTTGGTCTTGTGCAATCACTACCTACTAATTCTTTTGCTCTTATGTTAAATCTGTGGACCAGTCTTTGTAGACTATCTTCATCTTGGGATATCAATATTGCGTCGTCTGCGTAACAGAGTATTTTGATTTCTTTGTTTCCCATTCTGTATCCTCTTCCTTTGTTAACGGTTTTGATGATTTCATACAGGATCAAATTGGAGAGCATGGGGCTCAATGAATCCCCTTGTGTTATTCCGCTGCCTATTTCTATAGGTTCTGTAAGTTGTCCATCTATTCTGACTTCCATTTTGTTGTTTTGGTAAATGTTATCGATAGTTTGTATAATATTTAGGAGAACTTCTCTATTATACAGAAGATGGATTACATCTTTGAGTCTTACTCTGTCAAACGCTTTCTTTAGGTCAATCAGACACAGAAATGCTGGTCTATTACACTCTAGTGATTTCTCAGTCATTTGCTTTATAACGAATATTGCATCTGTACACGATCTTCCACTACGAAAACCCTGTTGTTAATCTGCTAAACTTATCCTCTGATTTATTAGCACTTGTAAAATTTTAGTTGTAAGTTTTAGCGTAGTATTTAACAAGTAGTACCTCTGTAGTTTTCTGGCTGTTTTTATCTCCCATTTTGAATAGTAGAATTATTTCGCTCGTTCTCCATTCTTCCGGTATTTTATTGTGTTTTATAATTTTATTAATTAATGTTGTTAATTGTTCTGTCATTGCGGCTCCACAATATTTCAGTAACTCGTTTGGTATCCTCTTTACCTGCTGCTTTTCTGTTCTTCAGCTTTTTAAGTATTTTCCGAACTTCCTTTACATTTATATTAAGTTCTTCATTTGTGTTAATTTCTGGTGTTTCCGGTTCTAGCGTCGTTTGTTCTTCCTCTACATATAGCTTTTTTAGGTAGTCAATCCACGTATCCGTTTGTATGTGTTTTGGTTCTATTAGTTCCTTTACCTCCGTTATTTGACCTCTTATGAAGCGCCATATTTCCTTTTGCAGACCGTAAAAATCAAGTTCCATTTTTTTCGAAAAGCGTTCCCAGTGATCATTCTTTATTTTTCTTACGAGTGCATGTGTTTCGTTTCTAATTGTCTTGTAATTATGGTATATTTCTTGTGTTTTGGTTGACATGTATTTCAGGTAAGCATTTTTCTTTTCTTTACATTTTTCCTTCAAATTCTACTCTTTGTACATTCTGTACAAAACCATGGAGTCCTTCGCCTTGGGAACGATTTATTTTTATTTATATTTCTTTCACCAAGAACTTCCTTGGCCTAGGCTAAGATATTAGACTTAATTTTTGCCCAGCTTTCTTCGACTCGATCACTTTCTGTGATATATGTATTCCTGCTTTTTTCGGTTATTCTTTAGGTATCTATAGGTATCTTGTGGAGTCATCCTTTGAAGCTTTCGACTTTTATCTTTGCGGTGTATTATGGTGTTTTGTTATCACGTATATGTGTTTTCATTCGGATTTTGCACAATACCAATTTATGATCGCTTCCTATTTCTGCTGATGTTGGTGCTCTTACAACCAAGATTTGAGTGGGCTGTAACTCTCTATTCGACAGAATATAGTCTATCATAGATCTTTGTCCTTTACTGTTTTCAAAAGTGTATTTGTATTGTTCTTTATGAGGGAAAAATGTATTATTAATACGTATCTCGTTTATGTTGCAGAGGTCCGTCAGAAGGTCTCCGTTTTCATTTCTGATATTTTCTATATCGCTGTTTTATTCCTGGAACTATATCATTGTCAACACTGGCGTTAAAATCACCCATAACGATTATATATTCATCATTTGGTGTCTCGTTTATTACAGAAGGTGTTCGTAGAAGTTTTCCCTTGTTGTGATATCTCTTTTGTTCTCTGGTGCATAGATTGCTATCCCATTCAAAGGTTTGGCATCCAGTTTAATTTTTACACTTACTATTCTTTCAGAGGTATATTTACATTCTTGTACTTGGTGTAAAAATTTTTTGTGTACTAACAGGGCGACTCCTTCTTTGAGTCTGGTTTCTTTCGCAACACCACTGTAAATCATCAGTTAGTCATCTAGCATAATTTGACCCTTTCCTTTTTTCTTCGTCTCTTGTACTGCAACATATGTCTATATTTTTTTCTACAAGGTCTTTTGTAATTTTCTGCTCTCTTGTGTTTAGAGACTTTACGTTCCAAGTACCGATGCGAAGTATATTTCTCGTTTTCCATAAATTCGTTGTCCTCTTTCTCGCATTAGTCGTTGTAATGAAATCATTCCTGTTCCAAGGCATAATCCTGTTTCTATGAGCTATATGGTTTTCAAGTCTATCAATAGGGTGCTAACCTGGCTGTAGACCCCCTCCTCCTTTATCCGGGCTTGGGACCGGCAACAGTTCTGTCGAGCTACTCGATCCACCCAACAAAACTGCAGGCGGAGTTTATGTGGGACTTCACTGCATTAATAGTTTCTTCATTATGCTTGTTAGCAGAAGGATCACGATCTCGCTGGTCATCAGTTATTCTCCCTGAAGTATTTGAATCCCTATTTGTAAAAGCCAGTGTAATAAACATATTTGTCTCATCAAATGTGTTCATAAAACATGTTTTACAAACTTGAATTCTAGCGCCATTCACCTTTATATAAAAAACATGAGTCACTTTCCGAACTTTTTTTGTAAATAGAATACGTGGTATATGTTTGTATATGTTACGGGTAAACCCCGAAATTGGATAAAACTGGTTTTACCCGGATACTTTGCGTATTATCCAAATTGAACGGATAAAAGGCAAAGGAGATTGATAACTTCTTGATGTATTCGGTTTATTCAAGATATATCCAATGTCAAATGGATAAAGCAGTACATTTTAAACTTAGGTATAAATAACGCTACTTACATTTGAATTTTAACTGCTTTATTTTCCTTATTAAGAATCTACTACAGGATTATTGTCCAAAAGATATAACTAAGCATCGAAAACTTGATATAACTAACAGCGATAAAAATCATATTCATTTTTAATCCAAATTATAAAGGGTTATTTATTTGAACAGGATAATATAGTATTAACCGGATAAATTCAGAATACAAAGAAATATTCACAAATATGTAGCTTTTTCCACTAAGCTTGGATAAGTCTAGGTCTATCCGGATAATTCCAATATTATCTGATATTTGCCTTTTAATCGCAACATAAATATAATATAAATATATATTCAAATGAACTTGTTACTACTAACGTAATTTTATACTAATATCTTTAATTTCACAATTTAATTTAATTTTTATTGATGTACAAAAATAACTATCAATTAAGTCTTGACTTTTTGACATTATGACAACTTTATTTGATTTCACTTCCTGGCATTCCAAGTCAGTTGGCTGGAAATTTGGTTTCCTTTTGGATAAACCCATAATCATCGAAACTATGTTTTATGTAATTTTAAGTTTATTTAACATTTTCAATGTAAATTAAAGGTTTTTACAGTATTTTGGAAGCGGCCTTTTTCAAGTAAGTAATTCTGTCACGAAGTCGAAGTCACGAAAACGAGCGCATTCTGTCCCTGAGATACTCTATTAGCTTATTCTTACTTCCGTCAATATTTTTATTATTCAATCATTTCATCTCTCCTTCTGCCTACTCTCTCTTCAATATGACCTTCCAAAACTAAAACTCGACTAATTTTATACCCCAGCAAAGTGAGGTTGAAATGTTAGCGATAGTTTTTAGAACTATATGAGAGTGTGCTTGATAAAAAATGATTTTTCTTTTTCTATAAAAAATTTTTTTCTCACGAATTTTTACATCCAGTTTGTCCAATAGGTTACGATAATAATCTAAGTTTATTGTTCGACTAGTTTGAAGCAAAATTCTACATTCTACAAGCAAAATTCCTTTTGCATCTCAAAATGTCGATGCTAACACTTCCTTGGTTAATTTCTGGACACTAACTGGCTTCGGAGCCGAATACCCGCTTCATACCACTCCTGACACTTACACTCTTTCCTCTTGTTGGGTTTATATTATAGTAGTATATCCACGCCTTTTTCATAGTAACGAAATGGTGCAAAAAAACCCTTTTTATCTTCTTTAACTCAAAATATTGCTGACAGTCGCATTCTAAAATGTTTGTTACATAGAAAAATCTCACTTACCTTTGGATCCGGAAGCTTTTCCGGAGCATTAGCCAAAATAGCTACACCAACATCCGCGTGCTTTAAAGCTCCAACATCATTCGTACCATCTCCACACATCAACGTGACGTATCCTAAATTTTTTAACTGTGTCACAACAAATTCCTTCTGTTTGGGAGCAAACCTCGCATATACAGTGATGTAAGGCATTATTAACCGAAGAAATGCGTTGTATCTATCTCTTAAGTGATTTAAGCCATCCCCAGTGATGCAAAGGTCGTATTCTTTGATGAGTTTCTTGTAGTCGTACTCCAAGGGCAGTTCTTTGCTTTCGTCTATGCTCCTAGCAGGAAATAATATGGTAAATTTAGGGATATAATATAGCGAATTCTTTACTCAGTAAATATATATATATATATATATATATATATATATATATATATATATATATATATATATATATATTGTTATGATATGTAAAATCGAGAAAAATATTGGGTTGATTAAAATATTTCAAAGTTCAAAAACATTAAAATAATTCAGATAAGTAGGATAATAACCAACAAACATTTCGAAGAAGGAAAGTGCTTAAATTCTTGGATTACCTGTATTAAACAAAATGTAAGCTATGCATAAATTATTTCTTTGTTATACTTGAGTGACCCGCATAATTTTAAGTGAAATCCAAAGACAATTGAACCGGGTTTTCCAAATACATTAATGCAGTGATTAAAGACAATAGAAGAGATTTTAGAAAGAGGTTTTTGTTAGTTTTTAAGAATTATAGAAAAATATTATTTGTAAATAAGTTTTAGGAAATTTTATAATTATAGGTAAAAATTTGTTTGTTATCGAAATGAAAAAATGGGGAAATTGTGACGAGTTTTGATTGGCGGAGATTGAAAAAAGGTGGGATAGGTATGTAGGAATGAAAGTTTAGCTAGATTTAGGAGAGAGAAAAGATAATCAGTTGGTTTTCCAAGTCTGTAAGACGAACAGTGATTGTTCTCTGGCGGTTCCCGAGAAGTAGCAAGCAGTAGTGTTGAATGTTAGTGAGTTTTTGTGGAGTTAGTGTATCTGACAGAGGCTGAAGCAGCAAAATATTGTAAGTCATATTTTCCTACTTATATTCCAAGTGTCACTATTCAGGCCAACGAGAGATTCAGTTTATCGTAAAGAGAAGATATTCCAAGAGTCATTTTTCACTCGGGCCAACGAGAGATTCAGTTTATCGAGAGGAGAAAGGCTATCATAATTTGAATGATTTGTGCTTTTGAAGGAGATCATTAAGGACGATATACTTGCAACAATCTGTTGTAAGATTGCTGATTACATACGGAGCGGTTGAGAGGAGATAATATAGTCTACAAGGAACAAGGATTTGGACCACTCATCATCAGAGAGAGATATTTTTGTTTTCAGCAGTTTTTTTCTTTTATTGATAACACAATTTTTACACTTAATTTAGAAAGGATATAAATATTTTGATTAGGAGAGTTAGAATAGTTTGGGATTTTGAGATTTCAATTAATATTGTTTGTACCATTAATTTTGATTGTTCACGTACGTAGAAAAAAATTTTGAGAATCATTATATGAGATTTGTTTATTGAAAACTTTTGAGTGTGAATTATTTCATTATTTTTATTTCAATATATAGTGTTAGATCATATGTGTTTTTTATTATTCCGGTATTCTTTGGACCTTACCTTTCACATGTAATAGCATAGATATTGAAACACGAATTTAACCCTGAGATAAAAGAATTAAAAATTGTGATAGAGTCATAATCATATCATTTAAATAATTTTAATTAATCAAAAAAATTAATTAGCTAATTATTGCTTGGCGCACCAAGACTTTAAATATCACAATAACTGGCTTCCAAAACGTGGGGCTTAAAAATATCGCAGCTTTACATTTGAAGGAAGGGAAAGAGATCTGGAATAAGTACAGGTGATCCAGAGATAAAAACATATAACATTGAGGGAATTTGAATTTGAAAGTATTTTGACAATTTTTCCAGGGAATATAAATTTGATTTATTGATTGATCGTAGTTAGTGGATATTTACTGCTATTGAATTATTTGATTTGATTTTCTTTACCAATCGTACATTTGATATTTATTTTGAATTATTTGAATTTTACTGATTGCATATTTGATATTTGTCGTGAAAATTTAATACATTTGGGGAGAAATATTGTCGTGTTCTGAAACATAGAGTGTTGTAATATTTCACATTTGGCGGGGACAAAAACAGTAACGAAAAGAAACAACATGTCGACCACAAGGAGTCAAAGCAAAATGCAAGAAAGGAAGGAGGATAACAGAGAAGAGGAAACAATTGTTGAAGAAGGATCGGATAATGAAGGAAATGTTACAATAGTTGAGGAAAAAAAAGAATTATCAGGAATAGAGAAAATATTACAACTAATGCAATTACAGACACAACAAATACAAGAATCAACAAAACAGGCCATACAAGAGAATCAAAGGGAAACAAAACAAACAATGAATGAAACAGCAAAGAGAATGGAAGAAAACCAACGGAATGATACACAAAATAGAACAAATGAAAATCACAACAGGAATAGAGATGCACAAAATCCTCCGAATAGGAATACTAACGAACAAAGGGACGATAGAAATAACCAGAGCTTCCAACAACAAAATAGAAGGGAGATGAATCATGTAGCAATAGGAAACGAAAGACAAATTTCTAATTCTAATCTAATATTTTTAGATGCATTTATAAAACATAAAGCGATTAAAATTGTGATTGATTCTGGCTCGGAGATATCGCTAATCAATAAAAAACTAGTAAAAGAATTAAATTTGGACAGATTTGTGTATAAGATTCCTAGGGTTAATTTAATTACAATAGACAACAAAATTACGATAACCGGAATGATACACAAAATAGAACAAATGAAAATCACAACAGGAATAGAGATGCACAAAATCCTCCGAATAGGAATACTAACGAACAAAGGGACGATAGAAATAACCAGAGCTTAAAACAACAAAATAGAAGGGAGATGAATCATGTAGCAATAGGAAACGAAAGACAAATTTCTAATTCTAATCTAATATTTTTAGATGCATTTATAAAACATAAAGCGATTAAAATTCTGATTGATTCTGGATCGGAAATTTCGTTAATCAATAAAAAATTAGTAAAAGAATTAAATATGGACAGATTTGTGTATAAGATTCCGAGGGTTGCTTTAGTGGGTGCAAATAATAAAAAATTGACGACAGTAAACGAAGGTTTAGGAGTACGGATCAGAGTGGGAGACCAATTCTATATTATGCAATGTGTGGTGATCGAAGATCTAAATCATGATATGATAGCGGGAATTGATGAATTGAGTGAAAAAGATATCACCATAAATTTTTCGGAAAATAAACTAGAAATCAGAGCAGAACCAGACAACACAGGAGAAGAAAGAAGAAGAGTTCGAAAAGAAAGCAGGAAAATAAGATGGAGACCAGAGAAAAACAGGAAATAGAAGGTACAGAAGAATTGTTGGCAACCGACGATAAAACAGAATGGAAGCAGGAAGAAAAAGAAGGTATCATCAGAGAAATGAAAGGAATAGAAACATGGTGCTCGGAATACCAAAGGGAATTAGAGGATAAAAAGAAAACAAAAGAAAAAATGGCACTGATGGACGAGAATCCAGAATTTTGTGAAGAAGTATTATGGACAGTGAACACATGTGAACAAAAGGAGGATGAAAGAAAAATAAATTGTGGAGAAAACATGGGAAAGAAAATAGAGAAGATTTTAGGAAACCATGGAGATTTTGTTAATGAAGTAAACCGAGTGGCTAAAAATTATGAACTTTCTTTTAAGGGAAAATACTTGGAAAAATTTAAAACGAAAATATATCCAATCCCGTATAAAGACAGGCAATATACGGGGTATTTTAACATTCACGACATTTATCAGTATCATAAGTAGATTTTAATAACATAGTGAAATAATTTGATCCTAGAAAACTTTTGTCATTTTTAAAATTTAACAAAGAGTTTTCGGCAGATCAAATGGCGGGGATTTGTTATGATGTAAAATCGAGAAAAATATTGGGTTGATTAAAATATTTCAAAGTTCAAAAACATTAAAATAATTCAGATAAGTAGGATAATAACCAACAAACATTTCGAAGAAGGAAAGTGTTTAAATTCTTGGATTACCTGTATTAAACAAAATGTAAGCTATGCATAAATTATTTCTTTGTTATACTTGAGTGACCCGCATAATTTTAAGTGAAATCCAAAGACAATTGAACCGGGTTTTCCAAATACATTAATGCAGTGATTAAAGACAATAGAAGAGATTTTAGAAAGAGGTTTTTGTTAGTTTTTAAGAATTATAGAAAAATATTATTTGTAAATAAGTTTTAGGAAATTTTATAATTATAGGTAAAAATTTGTTTGTTATCGAAATGAAAAAATGGGGGAATTGTGACGAGTTTTGATTGGCGGAGATTGAAAAAGGTGGGATAGGTATGTAGGAATGAAAGTTTAGCTAGATTTAGGAGAGAGAAAAGATAATCAGTTGGTTTTCCAAGTCTGTAAGACGAACAGTGATTGTTCTCTGGCGGTTCCCGAGAAGTAGCAAGCAGTAGTGTTGAATGTTAGTGAGTTTTTGTGGAGTTAGTGTATCTGACAGAAGCTCTGAAGCAGCAAAATATTGTAAGTCATATTTTCCTACTTATATTCCAAGAGTCACTGTTCAGGCCAACGAGAGATTCAGTTTATCGAGAGGAGAAAGGCTATCATAATATGAATGATTTGTGCTTTTGAAGGAGATCATAAGGACGATATACTTGCAACAATCTGTTGTAAGATTGCTGATTACATAGGGAGCGGTTGAGAGGAGATAATATAGTCTACAAGGAACAAGGATTTGGACCACTCATCATCAGAGAGAGATATTTTTGTTTTCTGCAGTTTTTTTCTTTTATTGATAACACAATTTTTACACTTAATTTAGAAAGGATATAAATATTTTGATTAGGAGAGTTAGAATAGTTTGGGATTTTGAGATTTCAATTAATATTGTTTGTACCATTAATTTTGATTGTTCACGTACGTAGAAAAAAATTTTGAGAATCATTATATGAGATTTGTTTATTGAAAACTTTTGAGTGTGAATTATTTCATTATTTTTATTTCAATATATAGTGTTAGATCATATGTGTTTTTTATTATTCCGGTATTCTTTGGACCTTACCTTTCACATGTAATAGCATAGATATTGAAACACGAATTTAACCCTGAGATAAAAGAATTAAAAATTGTGATAGAGTCATAATCATATCATTTAAATAATTTTAATTAATCAAAAAAATGAATTAGCTAATTATTGCTTGGCGCACCAAGACTTTAAATATCACAATAATATATATATATATATATATATATATATATATATATATATATATATATATATATATATATATATATATATATGGTGTTCCTTAAGTAATTGTACAAACAGAAACCGTAGATTCTGCACTTTAAAATATTACGATTTAAGCCAACTTTCTTTAATAAAATAATGATATTAAGAAAGATACAGGGTGTTAAAGTGGAAATTTAAAATTTTATTTTTCGCTATAACTTTTACATTTGTAAATATTTTTGGACAAAAATTTACAATTGGATGCTTTTGAGTAGGATAAATTATAATTTTATACATACTTTAATGTAACTGATAGAGGGCGCCACATATGCCACATGTGTGGCATAAATTTGCGAGTAACTTTTTTGTTCTTTAAGATAGCTCTATTTGTGTTAAAAAATATTAAAGATACATTATTTTTACAAAGAAAAGGTATACTTGTTAGTAACCTCAAAATCCAACCGTTTTCGAGATAATCGCATTTTATAAGTCAGCTGCATAATAATTCTTAGTTTGATATTTGTGCGGTAAAGCACTCAATACCTCTAGATAAGCATAATTCATAGTTTATTCTTATTAATACAACTTACAGATGATAATATAACATCACAAAATGCTTTGTTATACATCTTCTTTAGGTGCCGTGTCCGTATTCAGACGTCATCATGTTTACAATTTCCCTTTTCTATCGCTTCTTAAGTTTCTATACTGGCGTTGTATTACTTTTTCTCTATTGTAAAATGCTGAAAACCCAAAATATGTGGTTTATGCAAAATGGTATACCACCACATTCTAGAGAGAAGGCAGTTAGAACATACTTAAATACAACTTTTCTGAACGTTGGATTGGTCGTGGTAGTAATTATTTCTTAATTTGGTTTGTAAACAAAATGTTTTGATTATGACTTTAATTTAACATAAAACGTAAAATGTTTGATGTAAAATTCTATTATTCTGTTATTTTGTCAAATCCTATTATTAATTATCCTGCTGATATATTTATTTTATTTAATATTTCGTTAACTATTAACTTTAGTTTAAGGTATTTTATACCAAAATTCAAAAGTATTAATGTTTTTGTCTATTTTTCCTTCGTCGCCTGGAGTAATTGCTTTAAATCAGAATTATGCAGATGATTTGTAAAATGCGATCATCTCGAAAACTGTTGAGTTTAGAAGTTATTAACAGGTATACTTTTTTTTGTTAAAATAATGTATCTTTAATATTTTTTGTCCCAAATTTAGGTAACTTAAAGAGCAAAAAAGTTAAGTGCAAATTTATGCCACATATGTGGCGCCCTCTATCAGTTACATCAAAGTGTGCATCAAAGTATAATTTCTCATATTTAAAAGTACCCAGTTGTAAATTTTTATACATAAATGTTTACAAACATGATAGTTATAGCGAAAAATAAAATTTCAAATTTTCTCTTTAACACCCTGTATCTTTCTTAATATCAACATTTTATTAAAGCAATTTGGCTTAAATCGCAATATTTGAAAGTGTATAATCTACTGTTTCTTTTTGTACAATTACTTAAGGACCACCCTGTATATAAGCACTTTATCTTGCACCTATATCTATCTAGCACTATAAACATTGCATTATACAATAATTATATTTCATGTTTACACTCTTTAGAAGTTTAACATGTATTAAACATTGGTATCTGACATTTACAGATGAAATCTGGCAGTTATCTTAAAACACGAGTGGTTCAGGGTCGTATCTTAAATATCTGCCATGGTGCATTTTGAAAACAATTCAATTTATTAAATTATGATACATATTGGAGAGATCTTTAATGTTAGTCTTATTATTGATAGAATTGGGATCTTTTTTATGTGAATCATCTCCAGATTTTGGAAAAAGAACAAAATTACAAAAAAAGATGTGTATTGGAGATGATTCACGTAAAAAAGATCCAAAATCTATCAATAATAAGACTGACATCAAAGATCTTTCCAATATGTATCATAATTTAATAAATTAAGTTGTTTTTAAATGCACATGGCAGATATTTAAGATACGACTCTGAACCACTCGTGTTTTAAAATACCTGCCAGATGTCATCTGTCAATGTCAGATATCAAGAGCTGGCAATGTTGATGCAGATCTTACTGTGAATAACCAAAACTTCAAAGCTGTGAGAGACTTTATATATCTGGGCACACGGGTCGACCCCAATCACAACATATCGGGAGAAAAAAAGACGTATAAAACTCGCCAACAGGTGCTGCTATGGCTTTTTGACAATATCTATCTAACAAATATTTATATAAAAAATAGTAATAGTGTTGAAACACTGATAATCGTTGTTCTTACATATGAATCAGAAGCATAGACTCCACCAAAATCCGATTACCTCTCTATCTCTATCTTCGAAAGAAAGATATTAAGCAAAATCTTTGGAGTAGTTTGTACAAACGAAACATGGAGGCGTAAATACAACTTTGAGCTCCAGAAAACATACAAGCAGATGTTCGATGGAAAAGCTAGTATTACTAAAATCAAAAAAATCCGTCTACAACGGGCAGGACAAAGAGCATGGGCAGCAGAAACACAATTGTACAAACGTTAGGTATGAGAAAACGTTATAGATCAAAGTTATTTATATATTGTTGCTGCTCCAGAATAACAAATTCGAAGTAGTATACATATACAACATTATATAGTATTAAAAATAACAATAAAATAAGAGACTTCGAGGTGATGAAGGGTTAAATATGAAGATGAAAACTGTTCTTGTACAGTGCTAAAACTTTTATAAATATACAGTCCTTACCTCCAAATGTAAATATCGTCAGCTTGTGTCAAGATAACAGTAGTCTTCGTTGTAAACTTCAATTCTTTGGCAACGTGGCAAGCTGTCAAAGGGTTATCTCCCGTTATCATAACGGCTTTGTGCGAGGCGTACTGCAGTTCTTTTATCACAGCTTTTGAATCGGTTTTGAGGGGACAAGAAATTATAGCGAAACCGGCGAATTTCAAATCTTTTTCCACGTCTTCTCTACTCAAATCTCGAATCTCCTGGGAGGATAGTTTACCCATTTCTTTAAAACCTGTAAAAATTCATTAAATCACCCTGGCCAATTTTGAAATGATCATTAATTAATTAATTTCAATGCAATATTTTGAGTATGAGTGCGTGTAAGTGCGTGCGTGTGCGCGCGTGTATGTGTTCGTGTGTGTGTTTGTGTGTGTTTGTGTGTGTGTGTGTGTGTGTGTGTGTGTGTGTGTGTGTGTGTGTGTGTGTGTCTGTGCGTGCGCGTGTGTGCGTGTGGGTGTGTGTGTTGTCCCAATTGTTTTTGATCTTATAAATTTTATAGTTTACTTTATATGTACTAATATATACTTATTTTTATACTTTGAAATTTTTATTGGGTATTATTAAGGTAACGCGGACCAACATTGACATTTGTTTGAATTTAGTTTTCTGTTAGTCTGCTAATAAAGATAACGCCAATGTAAAGGTATCTATAAATACTCCTACTCTAGCGCCATCTAACAGCGAAGTGCCGAGACTCCGGCAACACTCTTGGCTTTTCAAAATGTCTGCCCATGAGTCAACGGATGGTGGTACGTGAATTTTGTGCTAAAGGAACTTTCAACAAACGGCCGTTTCAAAAACGTAATTTAGCTGAAAAAGGATGGTATGGATGGTATTTAATCAATTACCACTTATAGTTTTTAATATCAGAACACACTGTTGTTGTAAACAGCTTTTTTCTGCACTTTCCGTTTATAGGTTAAAATTGACAGTGTCAAAGTTAGCCTTGATGTGAACATTGACAGTGTCAATATTGCCAGCTCGTTTAAGAATGACAGTGTCAATCTTACCCCTGGACCAAAAGTGTCACCTACAGAATGATCTTTGTGGTTTCAGATGCCCCGTTCCAAGAAACCCAGGCGCCCTGATGCCCGAAGTTTTAAGAAATATGATAGTGAAGAAATGAAAAACGCAGTTGAAGAAGTGAAAAATGGTGAAAGTTGTAAAAGATCGACAGAACGTCATGGTATTAATAGAACAACGTTATTAAATCATGTGAAGGGGATAAAATGCAAGAATGTTGGTAGACCAACAGTTCTTACACATCAAGAGGAAGAGCTTTTGGTTCATTCATTGGTAAAACTGGGAGAGTGGGGTTATGGTTTCGACCGATTTCAACTACAACGTTGCGTACAAGATTACGTTAGGCGAATGGATCGGCCCAATCCATTTGCCAATGGTATGCCAGGTGCAGACTGGTGCCTGATGTTTGAAAGAAGATGGTCTCATGAAATCAGTAGAAGGGTAGCGCAAAACCTGCCGAAAAACAGGGCAATGGCAGGATCACAGGAAGTGATGGAGGACTTTTATCAAAAACTAGAGTTGGTTGTTAACCGATGTGGCTTACAGACCAAACCACAAAATATATTTAACCGCGATGAGACCGGATTTCAAACCGATGCTGGTGTCCAAAAGGTGCTTTGTAGGAGAGGAAGTCGTAATCCAAATAAATTAGTTGCCAGTTCTACAAAAGCTACGTACACAGTTCTAATGTGCAGCAATGCCATTGGTGATTTTTTGCCGATGTTCATTAATTACAAAGGGTTGCACCTGTACCATACTTGGTGTGTTAATGGTCCCGCCAATGCTCGTTACAACTGTTCCCCATCTGGCTGGATAGAATCGGCTCAATTTTTTGATTGGTTCATAAGCTGTTTTGTACCGGAAACTTCAAAATACGAAGGAACGAAATTACTAATTCTCGATGGTCATAACTCGCACATATCTTTAGAACTTGTAGAAGCAGCTGTTGAGAATAACGTAGAAATATTCTGCTTGCCAGCTCACACGTCACACCTTGTGCAGCCTTTGGATGCTGGTATGTACAAAGCAGTTAAACAGTCCTGGACGAGAGTTCTACGAGAATACTATCAAGAGACTGGTTACAAGAATGTTGACAAATTGGTTTTTCCTTCGCTTATGAAAAAGCTAGAAAATTCTGGATGTCTGTCAAGAGCTAATGCGATCGGTGGGTTTAGTGGGTCTGGGATTTATCCGCTTTGCAAAGACAATATGATGAAGAAAATTGTTACGGCAGAGGTGGTTGAAGCAGGCGCTAATTCTCGCCCAGTAGCGTTAGAAAACCTTCCAGTTGATGATAATCACGATACTCCATCAACATCTTCCGACCTGACTAGCACACCGTCATGTGAGAGTGTAAAACAAGGACTTGAACTAGCCATTATGTCGGTATTGAAAAAGGACAATGACCAGAAAATGACTTTTAATAAACGCAGTCGAGTAACACGAAAGTTTGCTGAAAGCTCGACAGATTTAGAAATGAGAGAAAGACTAGCAAAAAAGAAATATGAAAAACAAAACAAAGCAGAAAAAAGAAAGCGAGTACAAAGAAAACAAGAACACAAACAAAAAGAACGAAGAGAGATGTTTCTAGTTCGTCAGAGAGTGCTATTAGCGTTCGTTTAGAAAGCGATGATGATGTTGTGGTTGGTGAGGAAGAAGAAGAAGCAGATATGGAAGAGAAAGCAGATTTGGAAAAAGGGCCAGATTTGGAAGCAGAAGCAGATTTACTCGAATGTGATCCTTCTACAGAAATAGAAGCTGTTTCAGACAATAATACTGGAAGTACAGTTCCCAGTACAAATATGGATCAGCCATTGATTTTGGCCGGAGCTTGGATTCTTGTCAAATATTATAACAAAAAAGACATTATCTGTTACGTTGGTAAAGTTTTAAATGTAAAGGAAAATACATTTGAGGTGGAATTCCTAAGAAAGAAACAATTATATTTTGTGTACCCCGACGTTCAAGACAAGGCTGATGTAAAACTAAGCGACATTGAGCAAGTTCTGGAAAGCCCTGTAATCCAAAGAGGAAAGCATTATTTCAAAATAGATTTTAAGCCTGGAATCATTATTTATTAGCAAGTAAGTTATCTACCTGTTTCAGTTTTCAATTTTGCCAGCTTGTTTAAGAATAACATTGCTAATCTTATTCCCCTTTTGTGATTTCAGATGCCCTTCGCCCTGATGCACGATCTTGAGCAATGGCTAAGGCAACTTATAAGAAGTTTCGTTTGTGTATTTGTTTCTGAATACAATGTAGATTTAATTTAAGCATTTTTTTTAAATAAACTACACTCACTTTCAATGTCAATTTTACCCTGCGCGCAGGCAACATTGCTCCAGAAATGGATTTTAAAGTGGGTGTCAATGTTGTACCGAATACGGTGTAACATTGACACCTGTAACACCCTGCAAACTTATTTTTTGTACAAAAATGTGTGAAGATTTTTAGTCAATACTAACAGCAATTAGTGTCGCAGATGTAGCAGTCCTCAGCGCTCTTTTGGCTACCATTTTTCAACAAGTCATTGACTGTGTAAAACAAAAATTATGAAGATGTGTCAATGTTTGCCCCCTTTACCTTATATCCTGAGTTCCGTAACATAAGGAGATATCTTATAAGGTTAGAATGCTCTAAACACAGAGAAATTACGCTTCTAAATGCCGGGTATAAAATATTTTCCAAAGTACTATGTCATCGTATGGCGCCATATGCAGAACGGAGAGTAGAAAAATACCAGTCTGGTTACAGAGGTGGTAAATTGACAATTCATCAGATTGCAACCGTGGGACAAATTTTAGAAAAAACACTGGAATATGGCATATGTATTAATTACATATTTATAGACTACAAAGCAGCCTACGACTCTGTGAATAGAAGAGAAATGTTCAAAGCAATGGAAGAGCTAGGAATACCATCAATTTGGTAAATTTAACAAAACTAACAATTGAAAAAGTTAAATGTAGAGTGCAAATTCAGGGGGAACTGTCTGAACCTTTTAAAACAAATAACGGGCTGCGCCAGGGAGACCCTCTTTCCTGCATACGGTTAAATCTGGCCCTGGAAAAAGTAATAGGTATGTCACAAATCACAACCATTGGTTCAATATATTGTTACGATAAATATGAGTCATAAAACTGTAAACATATTATTTCTAATTCTATTCTATTCTAGTAAGTTCGCCGCTCAGCTGAAAAACCTGTTTGCCTTCCATCCTTTTCGAGACAATTCGAGGGTCAACATCCGCCTGCTTCGAGAGATTCCAGGCTAACGGTATTTTATATAGAGGGAATTTTGTTGAAAACAGTTGGTTCTAGTTCTAGTTTTGAATATCGAGTTTAAATTGTAAGCCGGAAATAAATATAAATAAATATTGTGAAATAAATTAGTGAATATTGTAATAAAGACTTTAAAAACTTGTAAGTGTTATAAATGTAGAACCTTTGATAATAAATAAAGACAATAAATTAGATTTAATAAAAATACTACAGTGGTATCAGAAAAGTGGAATATTTTTAAATAAATAGTGAAAATGTCTACGATTTATGAGCTCACAGTTACGAATTTAAGAAGACATCTTGAGGATAGAGAATTTGCCTCTACCGGAAAAAAGTCTGATTCAGTCCAACGACTAAAGAACGCTTTGGAGGAGGAGGGTTTGGAAAAGAGGAAGTTTCTGGCGATATTTCGAAAGTTTCTGGTGACATCGCATCATTATAGAACAAAGTTTCAAAGCTTCTTTAGAAAGCAAAGTTTCTAACGAGATTTCTTCTCTGGAAAGCAAAGTTACATCTCTAAAGTCACTTCTCAGATGTCTGCCCTCGACGATATAATGTCTTCGTTAAAAAACCAAGTTGCTGCCGATATGTTGGATATCGAAGAAAAGATGAAAGAGATGGAAAGCAAGATGGAGGAAACAGGGACGGCAGAGAGAGAAAACAATCCAATTACAGTAGAGACAAAAGAAGACGATACGAAATGTAAGTTGGAAACACGGCCGAAATTTGAAGGAAGTGGAGGTTCTGTTCATGTTAAAGTCCCAACTTTCGACGGAAAATCGTCATGGAACAACTACATGAAACTGTTCGAATCAGCTGCAAGAGCGAACGGATGGTCTGAAAAAGAAAAGGCTGTTAACCTGACTATCGCTCTTCGAGGAGATGCCTTAGATGTGCTTCAGACCATAGCCGTAAAGGAGACTGATGATTTCGAACAACTGAAGAAGAGGTTTAATATGCGATTAGGCCACAAACATTTGGGAGCATGTATATCAGTCGCAGCTTAAAAATCGTAGACAGAAGAAAGATGAGGCTCTTCAAGAATATGAGGTAGATACTGCCAGATTAGTACGATATGCTTATCCAACAGCTCCCGAAGACATGGTGGAAAAATTGGCCATTCAAACATTTATTGATGGTGTTCGTGATCATGAAATGCAGAGAACACTGCGATTAGCTCGTCACAAGACGCTGGTTGATGTCTTATCCGCCGCCCTCGAATACGAGTCAGCTACGCAGGCCTCTGGCGGGTATAGTAAAGTTAGGACTGTAAAAGAGGAAGGAGATGAAGATAAACTTGACCAGCTCGTTAATATGATGAAAAGTATGACATACAAGAAAATTAAGACCATAAGATGCTGAAATTGTGGCGAAATAAGACACGTACGAAGTTCATGTAAGCACTCTAGGTACGACGTAAATCAAGAAACTCACCATCAGGAAAACTAGAACGGGTCGGTCTTAGGGGGGCAGCTTCGACCCGGAACTTTTCCAAAGACCCTCTCATACTAATAGCTTCTTTGAAATGTCGTGAAGATAGTGTATATGTAGATGGAGAAATAAATGGTGAAAGGCATACGTTATTGGTGGATACCAGAGCGACCAGAACCATTATACGCCCGACAGTTATAAACAGCCGTAAGAAACTGTTACCAACGAGGTTGCGACTTCGGACCGCTACAGGTGAAAATACCAACATTCATGGAGAAATCCAGGTACAATTGGGAATTGAAGCAGAAAAGTTCGTCCATACTGTTATAGTTGTTGACATCGAAGAGGATGTTATATTAGGAAAGGACGTAATGAATACGCATGGATTCTAATTGGATTTTAAGAATAAGGTAATTAAAGTTGGCAACGAGGAGGTATTTCTTCATCCACATGATGACAACACTGTGCAAGCAGCCGTTAAAGAAGATACAGTCGTGCCTGCGAGAAGTGAAACGATCATAGTAGCGCGGTTACAGGGAATTGTGGACGAAGGGACACCTGTTATGATGGAGCCTTGGAACCATGACGACGAGGTTGGCCGAGGAATCATAATTGGAAAGGAATTGATGACTTCGGCTAAAGAAATACCTGTGAGACTTATGAATGTCAATGACTACCCAGTGACCATCAAGAAAGAGACAAAAGTAGGAACTTGTGTACCTGTGACATTCATAATCCGTCAGACGACAACATCTGATAATTCCAACGACAAATTCGACCAAATGGTTGCAGTTGCGGGACAGTCTCTAAATCACATGGAAAAAAGGAAATTAAGGGAATTTCTTCGGCAGTATCGTGATATTTTCGTACCGAAAGGAGGAAAGACGGGAAGAATTACCGTTGTTAAGCATAAAATTGATACTGGTAATGGTAAGCCAATTCGTCAAACAGCTCGACGATTACCACAGGCGAAAAGAGAGGAAGCTGAAACGATTGTTCAGGAAATGAAGAAAGACGGGGTGATAGAACCTTCTACGAGCCCATGGGTCTCTCCGGTGGTCCTGGTTCAGAAGAAAGACGGAACGACCAGGTTCTGTGTGGATTACCGTTTGCTGAACAACGTTACCAAGAAAAATAGTTATCCTCTGCCTCGGAACGACGATACATTAGACACATTGGCTGGAAGTAAATTGTTTTCTACTTTGGATTTGAAGTCTGGGTACTGGCAGGTAGAAATGGACCCAGTAGATGAAGAGAAGAGAGCCTTCACCACAGGATCTGGATTGTGGCAATTCAACGTTATGCCATTTGGACTCTGTAATGCTCCTGCAACATTTGAGAGGCTTATGGAAAATGTGTTGAGAGGATGATCTTGGAAAACATGCCTGGTTTATCTAGATGACATTATCGTCTTGGGGGAGACATTTGAAGATCATCTGAAGAATTTTGAAAACGTTTTTAATCGACTTAAAGCTGCCCATTTGATGTTAAACCCCAAGAAGTGCCAGTTATTTCAAGCTAAAGTCAATTATCTGGGTCATATAGACAGTAAAGAAGGAGTGGCCGTGGATAAGGGAAAAATCGATTCCTTTAAGGAATGGCCAAAACTAACGGACAAACATCAAGTGAGAAGTTTTTTTGGACTATGTACTTACTTCTTCTTCTTCTCGTGCCACTCCTAGCGGAGATTGGAAATCATCATGGCCACTGCGACTTTGTTAGCAGCGCGCCTAAAAAGTTCAATCGAACTACACCCGAACCATTCACGTAGATTACGAAGCCACGATATTTTTCTTCTTCCCACACTTCTTTTGCCCTGCATGATATTTCTTAAAAGTTCGTACTTTTCACCTCTCACAATGTGCCCCAAGTATTCCATCTTTCTAGTTTTTATCTCATTTAGAATTTCGCATCTTTTGTCTAAAGTTTGGAGTACTTGCGTGTTAGTGACGCGGTCCATCCATGATATTCTGAGAATGCGCCTATAGCACCACATCTCGAAAGCTTCGATGTTTTTTGTGGTCAACTGTTTTAGTGTCCAAGCCTCTACTCCATACAACAGGGTAGAAAAGACATAACACCGCAGCATTCGTATTCGTAACTTTATGTTGATATCACGATTGCAAAAGAGTTTGCGCATTCTTCTATTAAAGACTGATCTAGCGATTTCTATTCTACATCTAATCTCTTTTGTTTGATCAGTATCGTGTGTGATCCAAGCACCTAGATATTTATAACAGGACACACGCTCAATCGTTGTATTGTCTATTACAAGATTAGCTCTGATGTTCTTTAATTTCGTGATTACCATAAATTTAGTTTTTTTCAAATTAATTTTGAAGCCGTAACTGTTACAGTATATATTGAGACTTTGAACGAGATGTTGTAACAACCGTATCGTCAGCATACCTTATATTGTTGATCGTCTCACCATTTATTATCAGACCAAGATCTTCTTCCTCGAGTGCTTGTTCACAAATAGCTTCACTATACAGATTAAATAAAAGTGGCGACAAGATGCATCCCTGCCGGACTCCTCGACGGATTTGAATTTCTTCTGTTAGCCTACCCTCAACCTTCACATTTGCTGTTTGATTCCAATATAGGTTGCATATAATTCGAATATCTCGGCTGTCTATATTTTTCTTTATTAGAATTTGTCTTAGTGGTTCATGTTGTACTTTGTCAAAGGCCTTTTCGAAATCAATAAAGCAGGTGTAAATTTCTTGGTTCATGTCTAAGCATCTCTGTGAGAGGACGTTCATTGCAAACAGAGCCTCCCTTGTACCCAGCCCTTTTCTGAATCCCATCTGAGTGTTACTGATGTCTGCGTCTAATTTCCTATAGATCCTATTATGGATTATTTTCAGGAACAGTTTTAGAGCATTACTCATCAAAGCTATCGTACGATATTCGCTGCATTCCCTTGTATTTGCCTTTTTTGGCAGTAGTATAAAGGTCGAACGGAGCCATTCCCTAGGTATTATTCCAGTTCTATATATTGTGTTAAATAGATCTAGGAGTATTTTAATAGATTCATCGTCCATAAGTTTGAGCAGTTCTACGGGAATTTCATTAGGACCGGGGGCCTTACCACTTTTCGCTTGTTTGATTGCATAATCTATTTCTTCTCTGATTATATCAGGCCCTGTATCATCTGTATATTCGTTTGAGATTTCTTGTCTATCTTTGTCATCAAAAAGTTGTGATATGTATTCTGTCCATCGATTCATTTTTTGTTGAAAATCTGTTATGAGTATACCATCTGTATCTTTGATCTGTCCTGTCTGTGTTGTTCTTCTCCTTCCTGTCATTTCTTTAATCTTTTTGTGTACATTAAAAAAGTCATATTTTCGCTCCAGTTGTTCCAACTCCTGGCATTGCTCACTTAGCCATCTTTCTCTAGTTTCTCTTATTTTCTTTTTTATCAGTTTATCTGTTTCACACATCAACTGTAGTATTTCCTCATTCATCCATTCTTTATGTTTCCTTTCTTTCGGTGTTAAATTTTCTCTCCCTGTCAGCATTACCGCATGTTTAATATTCTCCCATTTTTGGTCTATGTTATCAGTATTTCTATTCAGTTTCTCTATATTTTGTAAATTTTCTTTGATGTTCACTATTGTTTTCTCTTTTATATGTTGTTCACTCAGTCTTCTCACGTCAATTTGTTTCTGTATGTGTTTTTGAATGATCTTTAGTTTTATTCTTAATGTGACTACTACAGGATTGTGATCCGAGCCTATATCTGCTCCTGGGTAGGTTTTAGCTGAGAGTATAGAGTTGCGGAATCTTTGTCTAACAAAGATTCCGCAATGTACTTACTACCGGAGGTTTATTAAGAAGTTTGCAGATGTCGCTAAGCCATTAACGCGACTTACGGAGGAAGCAAGAGATTACCGCTGGGATGCAGACTGCCAAAATGCCTTTGAGATCTTAAAAAAGCATTTAATCATAGCACCAATTTTAGGATATCCACTGCCAGAAGGAGAGTTCATCTTAGATACAGATGCAAGTAATGTGGAAATAGGAGGAGTGCTATCTCAGATTCAAGGACAGGAACGGGTCCTTGGATATTTTAGTAAAGTTCTTTCAAAGTGAAATCAGTAGAGCACTTCTATCAATACCACTATGGAAGGAAGTTTTTAATCCGAACCGACCATGCCGCCCTTAAGTGGTTGATGCAGTTTAAGAATCCAGAAGGTCAGATAGCCAGATGGATCGAACGACTCCAAGAATACGATTTCAAGATTGAGCACCGGGCAGGAGTTAGCCACATAAACGCTGATTCTCTTTCCAGAAGGCCATGCCCAGCAGAGTGTTCCCACTGCAACAAAACGGAATCCAAGGAAGCAGCAGTGCTAAGAACAACGATGGTTCCCTGGTTCCCACTGGAACAAAAGAGAGATCCAGTTGTACAGAAAATTCGAAAATGGAAAGAGGAAAACCGTCTACCACCTTGGCAAGAAATATCAAACCTATGCTCAGTAGTTAAGACGTATTGGGCCCAGTGGGACTCATTTATCATGGAAGATAGCTTGCTCAAACGAGTCCTGGAAAATGATGACGGTTCAGAGAAGAGAAGACATTTGGTGATACCAAAGAGCAGAATAGCCGAGTACTTCGTCAGTTACACGACAGTCCATCAGGAGGGCATTTTGGTGTAAAGAAGACCCTTCAGCGAATTCGGGAACGGTTTTATTGGACGAACAGTTCTGACGACGTAAAAGACTGGTGTAAGAAATGTACTATTTGTGCTACGAGTAACGGGTCTTACCGAAAAAAGAGAGCTCCTATGAGACAATATAATGTTTAAAGCCCGTTTGACAGAATAGCTTTGGACATTGCTGGGCTATTTCCAGAAAGTGAAAATGGAGGCAAGTACATGTTGGTAGTAATGGATTACTTTATTAAGTGGGTAAAGATTTTCGCACTTCCAGACCAGAAGGCCGCCACCATTGCAGATAAGTTGATCCAAGAATATATCAGCCAATTTGGAGTGCCTTTGGAGATCCGTAGTGACCAAGGCAGGAACTTCGAAAGCGATCTATTCCAAGGAATATGTGATAGACTAGGCATGAAGAAAACAGGAACTACAGCATATCATCCGCAATCGGATGGTATGGTAGAACGGATGAATAGGACAGTTGGCAAGTATTTGACAAAGATGGTGTCCTATCATCAGCGAGACTGGCACCAATATCTTCAGTTCTTCACAATGGCCTACAGATTTGCTGTTAACGAATCAACAGGCCAGACACCAGCCAGAGTCCTATTCGGACGCGACCTTGTGATCTAGAGTTTGGGTGTCAACCTGGAGAAGATGTAGCAGGTGAAGATTATGTGATCGAACTACGAAGAAGAATGGACGATGTACACGAGTTGGTCCGTTCCCACCTTCAGATCGCTATCGACCGAATGAAGAAACGGTACGATACGCAAGCCGAAAAGGGGTGCTTTAAGAAGAACGACAAAGTCTGGCTCTACAATCCCAAGAAGCGAAAAGGTTGTTCGCAGTTCCCAAGTTGCAGTAGTTTTGGGAAGGTCCATACCTCATTATGGAGAAGATCAATGATGTCATCTACCGAATAAGCAAGATTCCGACGGGAAAGCCGATAATAGTACATCACAACCGGCTGGCGTCTTTCGAAGGTGACCACGACGTAGATGAAGAAGTGGAAGTAAACCAAGTCCAAGATGTGTCTGACCTCACGTTTGAGGAATTCATGGGTGCCTATGGAGGTACCGGTAAAGCAAGACATGGTGTTAAAACTGAAGAAAGGCAAGATCTACTCGCGCTTGCCGATGACTACTCACTGGCCCTTACCATCCCGGCCAGTATCAAAAAGACGCACCAGGGTTGGCATCCGTCTTTCGAAGGAAGTTCGGTCGAATTGCAGAACTTCAATGCCAAGTGCCAGCACCCGGGAAAGCCTTGAAACTCCAAGATGCTTCACGTTACCTTTTCTACCTGGTAATAAAAGACACTGCCCCTGACCAACCTACCTACCGAGATGTATGGGAAGCCTTACTTCAATTGAGAGAGCACGTACTAGAGTCCGACGTGCAAAAGTTGACCATGCCAAAGTTGGAATGCCGCCAATTAGATTGGAGGGTTATCCGAAATATGGTGGAGGAGATCTTTAAAGACACCGAAGTCCAGCAATCCGCATATTTACTGGTGCGGAGAGAAGACCGTCCCTTGTTATTTTTATACAACTGGAAGTTGTAAAAGAGGGTCCAGTTGCCGATACCAGCATACCGTTCCAGTTCGTCCCGACAAGGTTCCAGGAGGAACCATCTTTTAAGAGGGGGGCAATGTTACGATAAATATTATGAGTCAAAACTGTAAAGATATTATTTCTAATTCTATTCTATTCTAGCAAGTTCGTCGCTCAGCTGAAAAACCTGTTTGCCTTCCATCCTTTTCGAGACAATTCGAGGGTCAACATCCGCCTCCTTCGAGAGATTCCAGGCTAACGGTATTTTATATTTAAAGAGGGAATTTTGTTGAAAACCGTTAGTTCTAGTTCTAGTTTTGAATATCGAGTTTAAATTGTAAGCCGGAAATAAATATAAATAAATAATGTGAAATAAATTAGTGAATATTGTAATAAAGAGTTTAATAAACTTGTAAGTGTTATAAATGTAGAACCTTTTATAATAAAAAAAGACAATAAATTGGATTTAATAAAAATACTACAATATAATAAATCAGTGAAAATCCTTGCTTATGCTGATGATAGCAATATTGTTAGAAGGACGGAAAATGCTGTACGAGAGATATACATAGGTAACATTAAAAGAATCAGTTAGAAAAATGGGTTTAATAATAAACACCGACAAAACGAAGTATATGAAAATAAGCACGAAACCACCAATCCTACGACCACTTGTTATAGAAAATGACTTCATTGAAGCAGTGAACGAGTTTGTATACCTGGGAGCGCTCCATAACACTGAAAATAATATCGCAAAGATAAACTGACAAATCAAAGATAAATCTACAATTAAACTATATAGAGAAATACAAAAATAAAACTCTACAAAACAATAATACGCCCAGTCCTAACAAATCGTTCATAGACCTGGACTCTAACAAAAAGTAATGAAAACATATTAGGATGTTTCGAAAGAAAAGTACTAAGGTAAATATATGAAGCAGTGAATGACAATGGAGTGTGGAGAAGACGATACATTTTCGAACTTTATAGAATATACGGGAATATACAGGAACCAGGACGTCCGAGGTGGATAATGCGGATGTAACAAAATGACCCAGCTAGAAAAACGCTCCTTGATAGACCTATTGGTCACAAAAGAAGAGGAAGACCCAGAACAAGGGTCCTTGATAACATCGATGAAGACATGAGAAATATGGAAATACGTGCCAAGATACAGTTTTTCTATTTAGAGATCTCTAGCGATACTAATATCTGATTCCTCGCTAAGATAAATACATATTTATTCTTTGTAATACTAATACAGTTGAAAAGCAGTTGAAGTTTAGAGCACTAACATTAGCAGAAATACGAAGCGATCATAACTTGGTATTGTGCAAAATCCGAATGAAAACACATATATGTAGTAACAAAACACAAGAATACACCACAAAGATAAAAGTCGAAAGCTTACAGGATGACTCCACAACATACCTATTCCAAAAAAGAATAACCGAAAAAAGCAGAAACACATATATCACAGAAAGTGATGGAGTCGAAGAAAACTGGGCAAAAATTAAGTCTAATATCTTAGCCTCGGCCAAGGAAGTTCTTGGTGAAAAAAATATAAATAAAAATAAATCGTTCCCAAGGCGAAGAACTCCATGGTTTTGTACAGAAGTGATGGAAAAATGCAAAGAAAAGAAAAAAGCTTACCTGGAATACATGTCAACCAAAACACAAGAGGCATACCATAATATCAAGACAATTAGAAACGAAACACATGCACTTGTATGAAAAATAAAAAATGATCACTGGGAACGTTTTTCGAAAGAAATAGAACATGATTTTTACGATCTGCAAAAGGAAATATGGCGCTTCATAAGAGGTCAAAGAGCGGAAGTAAAGGAACTAATAGAACCAAAACACATAGAAAAGGATACGTGGATTAGCTACCTAAAAAAGCTCTATGCAGAGAAAGAACAAACGATGCTAAAACCGGAAACACCCGAAATTACCACAAATGAAGAACTTAATATAAATGTACAAGTTCGAAAATACTTGAAAAGTTGAAAAACAGAAAAGCAGCAAGTAGAGACGGGATACCAAACGAATTACTGAAATATTGTGGAGCAGCAATGACAGAACAATAACCAACGTTAATTAATAAAATTATAAGACACAATACAATACCAGAAGAATCGAGAACGAGCGAACTAATTCTACTATTTAAAAAAAAAGAGATAAAAAACAGTCAGAAAACTACAGAGGTATAAACTTGTTAAATACTACTCTAAAACTTACAACTAAAATTTTACAAGTGCTAATAAATCAGATGATAAGTTTAGCAGATGAACAACAGGGTTTTCGTAGTAGAAGATCGTGTACAGATGCAATATTCGTTATAAAGCAAATACTAAGAAATCAGTAGAGTATAATAGACCAGCATTTCTGTGTCTGATTGACCTAAAGAAAGCATTTGACAGAGTAAGATTCAAAGATGTAATCCGTCTTCTGTATAATAGAGAAGTTCCCCTAAATATTATAAAAACTATCGAAAACATCTACCAAAACAACAAAATGGAAGTCAGAATCGATGGACAACTTACAGAACCTACAGTAATAAGCAGCGGAATAACACAAGGGGATTCATTGAGCCCCATGCTCTTCAATTTGATTATGGATGAAATCATCAAAACCGTAAACAAAGTAAGAGGATACAGAATGGGAAACAAAGAAATCAAAATACTCTGTTACGCAGACGACGCGATATTGATAGCCCAAGATGAAAAAAGTCTGCAAAGACTGGTCCACAGATTTAGCATTAGAGCAAAAGAATTTAATATGACAATCTCATCTCAGAAAACTAAAACAATAGCAGTCAGAAAAGAACCAACCAGATGTAAAATAGAAAGTGATGGCATCAGTATTGAACAAGTAATGGCAATAAAATACATGGAAATTAAACTGTCCAGCTGTGGAGACCTGGACAAATAAGTGAGAGATCAAGTACAAAAAGCAAATAGACTGGCAGGATGCCTTAATAACAGTATATGGCGAAACAGACACATTAACACTGAGATAAAGTCAAGAATTTATAAAGCCAGTGTAAGACCAATAATGACATATCCCTCAGAAACAAGACCCGACACAGCTACAACGCAAATGCTACTGGAAACGGCAGAGATGAGAGTACTGAGAAGAATTACAGGAAATACGGTGTATAAATGAATGGACACAAGATAGAAAAAAAGAATGGAATAACCACATAAGCAAAATGGAGGAGACACGTGTCGTCAAAATAGCAAGAGATAAGTCACAAATCGGTAAAAGAAGTATCGGACGACCTCGCAAAACATGGAGTGACAACCTTCCATAGAGGTATTAATCCGCCAATAAACAAGCAGAATTGCTTATAAAGAGGAGGAAGAAGAATACAGTTGAATTAGTTATCAGTTTCTTAGTATTTAGATAAAAGTTAACTAGTCAGTGAGTTTTAACGAGCAGACAGACGACAACGTATTGTAAGTTAATGATTTTATCTTTGAAAAACTTCTAAAGTTGGTACGATCTTTTACAAATTTGGAATCATGTCTTTATCCACCTGTTAAGTTAACATTAAGTACCAGAGTAATTAAAGAAGATTACACGAACTGTATTTCACTCTACTATTTATAGATCTATAAGAGTCATTGTATTTTGATATTCACAGTGCCGGAATTTAATCTAATATACTTACTTACTTACTTAGTCCTAAGCCTTTCTACCGTTAGGTGTAAGGCTAATCTAATATACACAGTGACAAATTTCTGCAATAAATAAACTGCAGTGCGGTTTGTTTTTTCGTTTTGATAGAGTTTATTACTTTTGCTATTGTAGAGTTTTACCGTATTATCAAATAGTCAGAAGTAAATTAAATTATTAGGTTTAAAGTTTCTCTTAACTCGAATTAAGTCCCGATCTAGTAAACATTAGTTTTTTTTTTAATTTAAATTTTTTTCATTGAATTTTTAATTAACAGCATATCTGTCTTTACGGATTACCTATTTTGGCATATTGCATGTTGGAGGATTATTTCTCCGTTTATTGTTTATTTTTATGTACTCAACCGTTGGTTGAAGATAATGGTTTATTATTTATTTTCTTTTTGTATTCAGCAATTGTTGAAAATTGCAGTGTTTATTTGTTCTTATGTATGTATATTTCAACTATCTGTTGGAATAAATTGTTTTTGTTTTTTATTAACGTATTTTCTTTATTCTACTACCAACAAGTTCTCTGAATAAATATTAAACTTAAATCATTTGATAGCTATAAAAAAAAACAGGCGTTATCAGTCTTAGGTAAGGACTATTTCCACCGAACATATGTTATTTCTTTATAGTGTGTGTGACTATATTTAATCAATAATAGTAACTTCAATATCCTTTACCTTTTCGGTTTTCAGAACGTAGTTTGTTGTTTCTTAACTTTCTTTTAGATCTAAAGTTTCTTAACTTTTCCTTTTATTTACAAAAAGGTAAGAGGCGCCCTTTTTTATATTTTTCTACTTATCTATGGTAATTTTACCATATCTATCTATCTATCTATCCTATCTTATCTCTGGTAATTTTTTCTGTTGAAGCAAGCACCAATTCCAAAAGCTAGTACCCACTACTCGCTCTCCACAAACCATCTAACTGCCGTTTCGCAGTATATCCAGTGGTGACATTTTTAGCCACACCCAACAAGGGTTACACATTGGTATAGGATAACTGGTCAAGCTTATCTTTATAAATCTGGAAAAGCTTGTGTCACGATTCTCAATCTAAGGTGGGGTAAACTTATCTATAATATAATTATGCACATCAGAATACGAATAACGGATTTTTTTGTATAAAAAAATACTTACCTAAAGCTAAAACCCTGGCACCTCTCCTGGATAGTTCCAAATAGACATCATCGTATAATTTTGGAGTTTCGGAAAACATGGACTTAAGAGTTTCTGGTGCCCCTTTAACTGTAGCGATGTAGATTGTATCCGTCGATCCTATAGCATTGTATCCAGCAATTACTGACATTCTTTTGAGTGCAGATGAAAAATGATACCTGGAATAGCAAAAGAAACAGTTAAACCAAGCAAATACCGCATTTTTATATACTTACCTATGAAATATTTTCAACCCTGGTAATTTTCCTTTCTTGGGAACAACCGCATCAGCTTTTGTAACATTCCAGTCTATAGCTGTCAACGTAGCCTTCTCCAAAGGATCGCCCACTAAACCGTCATCTAACTGCACCAAAGAGTGACAAGTGGCCAACACTTGCAGCGTCTGCGCCGGCAAATCTGCAACAGCCGTAGGAGTGGAATCCTTTTCGGCTAAGGCTACTCCTTCCACTACTAGATTGTCGCTAGTGAGCGTGCCGGTTTTGTCGAAACAGCAGATGTCTACTTTGCCGGCGAATGGGATGCGGAAAGGCTCCGTGCAAAAAACGGCTAAATAAAATCAAAATTAAATTTTCTTTTAATAGAAATTTATATGGTAACAGAAATCACATATTGCTAGTTTAGGCGAACAGTGAATATTTGGACAAATGGAATTTTCATAAAACATTTTTACTACTCTTCTTCTTCCTTCTTATATACAGGTTCCGAAGAGAGCTTCTTTCTTATCCACAAGGAAGCAAAGTTCCTGTATTTGGCTGTATACCATATATTAAAAAAATTTTGAATAAAATCCTTTATAAAAAGGTATATAAAAAACCCAGTTGGGCTATGTTGAATTGACAAAACGTTTTCGGAATAAGTATTCCATCATCAGTGTCTAGTTAATACATGGATGTAGCCACTAAATATGTGGGTAAAAACCCTTTAAAAATTATTAAATGAAATTTAGTTTACATTATGTCTAATTTACAGTTAAGATGTTAAAGTTACCGTTGGATTGGTAATATGTCGCCATGTTACCAATCCAACGGTAACCTTTTTATAAAGGATTTTATTCAAAAGCTTCTTTCTTCTTCTATATTAGCCTCCTGCATTGTTTAAATTATCACACCATCTCTTCCTTGGTCTTTCAACACTTCTTCGACCATTTGGTGATTTGTCTCGTGCTATTCTTACTATCCTATCTTCTTCCATTCTGCTAGTGTGTTCATTACAGTCCTGTTTCCGTTTTGTTACCCATGTATTTTATGTCTTCTACATTACATAATCTTCTTATGTTCTCGTTTTTCTCTTAATCTAGTAGGCTTTTCCCTGTTATTCTTCGGAGTATTCTGATCTCTGTCGTTTCTAGCAGTCGTTTTGTTTTGGATGTTTCTGGTCTAATGATCTTTCTGGTCGTAGTGTATGTCATTATAGGTATAATTGCTGTTTTATAGATCCTTGTTTTTGTGTTTTGTCTTAGGTGCTTGTTCTTCCAGACTGTACCATTAAGAGATCCCGTCACTTTATTTGCTCTCAAGACCTGTTGTCGAACTACTTCTTCAATATATCCATAACTAGTTATATCTATTCCCAGATATTTAAACTGCATTTCCTGCCTTATTATGTTCCCATCGATTTCGATTTTACCTCGATCTCTCTGTTCTCCATTCTGTAACCATGAACTTGACGTGTTGCTTGTATTTTTTGGTCCATTATTATATCAAATAGTAGTTGGTTTAACACGAATCACCTTACCTGACTCGGCTTTCTATTGGTATAGGCTGTGTTAGCGTTCCATTTATCATGCCCACTATCGATTATTGTACATGTTTTCGATGGTTTGTATAAAATATTGATTGGTATATTTTTTTTATATAATAGTTGTACTTGCACGCGATCGAAAGCCTTTGTTAGGTCTACGAAGTATAAACGACATCTACGCTGATCTACCGGATCTAAATCCCTGTTCGTTTATCAATTAATTAACCTTCTTTGTTAAAAAAATTGTAGTAATCTTGAGAACGATGTTCAATAGATTTATATCCCTATTATAGTTGTTGGGTTTCTTTGGTTATATATTTGTAATACAGTAGACTCCCTCTATAACGAGAACTGAAATGGCAGACTAATTACCTCGTTATAAGCGGATCTCGTTATATCCAACAACAATAATACTGTGCATACATATGAATATGTAGTTTTCTAAAACATTAACTTTCTATAGTGAAGCCATTCGGAGCAATATAAGATGCTAATAAATATTGTTTGAATGGCGTTTTTAAAACAAAGTTGTTTACTTTTATTGTCAATGAAATGCATTAAAACAAAAAGAGTTGTTTACTTTTACTGTCAATGATATACGTTAAAACAAAAAATCTGTATTCTGTAAATATGTATAATGTATAAAGCGTATAAAGTTATTTTGTCATTGTTGACTGCTTTAAATTGTCCAGTATTCTATCTATCATATTTTCTAAAGATGTGAAACAGTTTTATGCTTCTTCATTTGCGTTTTGTCCTTGGATAAAGTTTCTGCCCTTTAAACCTTTAAAACACTTTCCACATCTTGTCTATTAGGACCCATATTATTAGGTGAGAATGGTCAACCCATTACAATGACACTTGTGAATCATAAATTTTACATTTCCGACTAAGAATCATAAATTGTAAGAAGTTTATTGCGGACGGCCCGCAGTTAAAAAGGGTATTTATTTATAGCTACGGCCGGGCCAAAACGTAAAAAACACGTTTTTCAATCTTATTACTTCCTCGTTATAAGCAAATTTACCTCGCTATAAAGGGTTATAGTTCAATAGAAATTTCACGGGACATCTAATGTACCTTGTTATAAGCGAAACCTCGTAATAACCGTGTTCGTTATAAAGGGAGTATACTGTATTATATTTTTTTGGATAAGTTTTGTCATCTCTAGGGTTATACGTTCTTCCTCCTTCATATTTGGGGAACACATTCATTATTCCGACTTGTCCCGCGGTAACTTCCTATTTTTTAGCGAATTTGGGGCTATCTCACTTTTTCACTCGACTGAAAGTATGATTTTAAAAGTATTTTCATATACACTTTAAATTGTTACATATTTAAATTGATGCATGCTTGGGGTGCTTCATCCTTAACATATTATTCGTCATATTTGAGACACTTCAACAACAAACTTGGCATATGATAAATATTCAATGTAATACTTTGTAGCCACCTATTTTTGGAAGAAAAATAATAAAACAAAAATAAGAAATTATTAATAAATTAATTATTTGAAAATAATAACAAAATTGTAAAGGTTATAACATTTCAACTTCGTAAATTAAAAGATAAGTTTTGTAATCGTTTTTTTCACGTTACATAAAATATTTTATGAGGAATTCGAGAAATATATCGCTTTTTGTACACAATTATATATCTACAGATGCAAGAACGGAACTATATATTTGCAAGAGAAGGATTCATCTTGTCAATAATTTGATCTTGAAACGTGCGCAGTACTTCTGTGGCAAAACCAAACTAGTTATTATGTAGCAGCACCCTTAATATGCAAGGTGAATTTTTAAATTCTGAAAAGCACTTACCTAACTTAGATAGGGCTAATAATGATGTATTAACCGCCAAGGACAATTCAATAGGTAATTCTGGTGGAATAACTGATGTTAATATTAGTGTACATTCCAAGAATAGCTGGTACCTGTTCCTTTTAGGATCTTCAATGCCCTTTGTCCATACGTACCAAGCTGCTGCAATGGCGAAAACTAAGAGGAACACGATAAAACCTAAAAAAAACACTAGTATTATTAACAGGTTAGACCTTTAGACGAGTTTTTTCAATAAAAATTGTTTTACAGAGCAAAAAACTTCAGTTTGAATCAATGAATGAGAGTTTAATCATAGATATCCTCCAAGCCAAGACTGAGAGTGGTAGGTGGCTCAAAGTGGTAGTGATTTAAGACGAGGCACCAAGCTCGATGCTAATCCTGTGGGATCGCGCATAAATGCTTTCTTCGCGAGCCAGTAATCGTATTTTATTAAAATACATTGTATTTATTTATAGAGCTCAACAGGCCTTAAAGGTCTGACTATTGATCAACAACGGTTCATAAATATTGTTAAAGAAACAGCCATGAAAAAGAGAAAAATCAAAGAAGCTGTCCTCCTCTTACTTGATGAAGAAAAATGTTTAGCAAACCCATCAGCAGAATGTAGCAGGCTTTGGTTGCCAATACTACGAGCACTAACAACTATGTGTTGTAACAAGCAGTTATTTTGCGAACATAAGGCCAATTTACCGAAATTCTTTTATTTATTTTTTTTTGTTTTAAATATGAAATTAACAAAATTTTTTATGATGTATGGAATTATTTTTGCGGCTTAATTATATATTTTATATTGATTACTATTTAATTAATTGTTTGATAATCGAAAACTGCTGACAACTAAATATTACATTTTTTGCTTTTCCTCACGTTTCTTAAATTTTATCAGCCTGACGCAGAAGGCTTTGAAATAGACATACGACTAGGTAGTGCTTTGTCCACAATAATTGTAACGCGTCATTTGAGTATATATAATATAGTATGAGTATATTTGAGTAATATAAAAACCGCCAGTTTTATTACGAGGAAAATATAATAATGGTACGTGGAAAACCTACCGATCCAAAAGTTCGAGAAATTATTATTCATCAGCAATCAGTACCATAAAGCGAAAACAACGCGTGAAATTTCCAGTGAATTGACTGTGGCAACAACTACTGCGGCAAAAACTCAGGTCGTCCAAAAGCTGTTTCTAAAAGGAGTGTAAGGCATTTAATTAGAATATGTAAGTCGGAAAGAAGAAATACACTACGAGAAGTAACTGCTAGGTGGAATAGAGAAACTGGCATAAATATTTCCAGAGAATGCTGTCGCAAATATATCCACAAAAGCGGTCTTAGTTTTTATAAGGTATGTTTGATACGTTCTTCTTTACGTTATAAATTTGATATTATTTGATTTTTTTCGAGTAGGCCAAAGAAAAACCATTGTTGACGGAAAGTCAAAAAAGGAATCGTTGCATTTGGGCTAAATCAAAACTTTCGTGGACCAAACAAATAACTGGAACAAAGTTATCTATAGCGACGAAAGCAAATTTGATGTCTGTGCGAGAGATTATCGAAAGCGTGTGATTCGGGAAAAAACAGAAGCATGCCATAAGGACTGTCTCAAAAGGACTGTAAAGTTTCCACATGGCATCATGGTGTAGGGTTGTATGTCGGCCAAAGGGTTGGCACTTTACATTTTATTAAAGGCATGGTAAAGGCAGCCCAATATCAAGATATTTTTGAACATTCGTGTCTGCCAAGTGCGGCAAAGTTATATCCATCAGGGGATTTCATCTTTCAAAAGGATGGAGCCGCATGTCATAAGGCTAAATCTACCAAAAAATGGATGGGAGAACATGACATTAAAGTTTTGTCACATCCTTCTAGCAGCCCGAATCTTAATCCAATAGAGACACTTTGGCACAAAATGAAACAAAACCTAAGAAATAACCCTCAGCACACTTTGCCACAACTACGTGCTAAATTGCAAGAAATTCGGGATAGTTTCACCCCTGAATTCTGTGAAGGCCTAGTTGATACAATGCCTCATAGAGCTCAGGCTGTTATTCAGGCTAAGGGCGATGTTACGCCTTACTAATTTTTATTTTAATTTGTTAAAAACTCCTTGTTCCAATATTTAGTTGTCAGCATTTTTTGATTATCAAAGAATTAATTGAATTGTAATCAACATAAAATATATAATTAAACGGTAGACATAATTCCATACATCATAAAAAATGTTGTTAATTTCATATTTAAAATAAAAAAAAAAAGAATTTTGGTAAGTGGGTATTTTATTCGCAAAATAACTGATTGTTCCAACATATATAGTTAGGGCTCGTAGAAGCAGTTACCCACAAGAATGTACCAATAATAGCGGAATAAGAAACCCTGTATACACATCATTTTCTATCATACACAGTACATATGCAACACACAACACATGCTTACTAAACAGGAACACTCTAAACACATACAAATGCTTACAGCACATATTAATAATTCCGAACACTTAGAATAATCTGAGCTTGGAATTTCCATGAAGCAGAACATGCCCTATCATATCTTTTCAGCCAAAATATGATTGTTGCCTATAAAACCGTGGCCAAAAGTGAGTCAATAACCGTCAGTGGCGGTTATATACCATTTTTACCAAAGTTAATAAATAATCTTCTGAGAACTATTTCCTGATTTTCCGGAGAAATCAAAACGTCAAATTTTTAGGTAAAATGTAAATGTTTTTACAATTAATGGCATAATCGCATATAAATATGGTACTTAAATTAGACATGTCACAAGAAAACAGTTTCAGAACCTTGTTAAAACCTTATTTAACTGCTACATTATCATCATTTATTATACGATGATTTAAGATTCAGAATTAGAATCCAAGACGTTGTTATGTATTTGGGAGATCTATTAATTGTAATAATTGTTACCTAAACATTAGCAATGTTTTCTTTTGAATAATTGATTTTTTAAAATAACTAATATCTCTTCAATTAATCCATGAGATTCAAGAAGTTCTTCAACTAGAAGTTAGGGGAATAACTCTGTACTTTCTATTTAAGTTTAACAATTTTCTGTATTTAATTTGGAATACAGTTTTCCATACAGGTAGGAGAATAAAATGGCTTCCTGCACACACATCATATGATGAGGATCCAGAACAACTTTTACAAATGGTTTTCCACTTTTTGAATAAAAAATATGTTTTTATCATTTTTAAATACAAAATCAACATTACGTTAATAACAAAACCTCATCAGGTGGCGCCTTTGTAAGCTAACTACTGTTGTAGTGAAGTTTTGGGAGACATTCGTTGGACTTTTCGAGTTTGAATTTGTATCAGCCCAAGTGTCTGATGAGGCTGGGATAGGCCGAAATAATCATAACACTTTATTGGTACCGATTCGAGCACGGGAAGTTTAACGAATTTGTCCTGCTAGGCCATATATTTGGCCATTTAATTTAATAAAGCGATAGGGGCTTTCGCTAAAAGATTTTATCTTTTACACATTTCGCATAGCGCAAAGGATACAGAAAACGATATCATCATATCGTTTTCGTTCACGACCGCCAAAGCAGGTGGCGCCTTTGTAAGCTAACTACTGCTGTAGTGAAGTTTTGGGGGAAATTCGTTGGACTTTCCGAGTTTGAATTTGTGTCAGCCCAAGTGTCTGATGAGGCTGGGATAGGCCGAAATAATCATAACACTTTATTGATACCGATTCAAGCACGGGAAGTTTAACGAATTTGTCCTCCTAGGCCATATATTTGGCCATTTAATTTAATAAAGCGATAGCGGCTTTCGCTAAAAGATTTTATCTTTTACATATATATATATATATATATATAGATATATATATATATATATATATATATATATATATATATATATATATATATATAATACTTACCAAATGTTTCCATGTTATTTGCAGTGACACGTTTAACTCCAAAGAGAATCGTTCGTAGTAGTTTCCCTTGAGAAGTATTAAACCCTGTACGTAAAACATAAGCAACACAACCACCGTCTTGTGGTCGTAAGCCTGTGGTTGCCTTTGTTGGGGGAGTATGCTGAACAACTTTAGTACCTGAAAAATTCAAACTTACATTATTTATTTACCCATAATAAAGCATTTACTCGCCTCCAAATAAAACATGTAATTTTCCTTCCCCTTCTGGATCCAGCACAGTTTTTTGATCGAAATTTTCTATAGCTTCTTTCATTTGAGGCACAGATTCTCCTGTTAACATACTTTCATCTACAATACAAGTTCCTCTCAATAATAATACATCACAGGGTATTAAATTGTCCTTTTGAGATCTGTAATGATTTTATTTATTGAAAAAGATTGATATGCTGTTTTATACACAAAAATGGCAAATTAATGAATGGAAAAGAAAAGTATTTTTAAAATGTGTAAAATGTTTAATTCCAAGCGGATACTTTCGGCTTGCAAAGCCATCCTCGGAGTTATGCTACAATAGAATAACTAATATAAGTAACTAATTTAAGTGTTACAATGTTTATCTCAATTGTAACTATATATTTTTAAATTATTGTGGGAGGCTTTAGAGGAAGAAAAGTGACCTCATGCAATCAAAAATTAATTATTTATTTATTTAACTTCCATATAGGGCCTGCGTAGCGCAAGCGGTAGGATGTTTGCCTCGCAAGCCGGTGGTCCGGGGTTCGAATCCCACCGCCGGCAAGAACATCTAGACATTTTAAAAATGTCTATAGGCCCCAGGTCGACTCAGCCTGAATAAAAATGAGTACCTTGGGTAAAACCAGGGGTAATAATAGACGGTTGAAGCGTAGCACTGGCCACGTTACCTTCCTTGTATACCGTAGGCCCTAGATATAGCAGACTACCCTGCTATACTCCCAAAGCCGCGACAGCGGTATAAAACGGGAGACTATTATATTATTATTATTACGTTTTAACAACTTGTAATTAATTATTTGACAAATTATTCTTCTTTAAAACAAGAACTTTTCAAAAAAATTTAATTTAAAATTTGGACAATTCCCATCACCAGATACAATTTTAATCCACTTAAATACCATACTTGAAAACGTTACAATCAAGTTTCTTCTATAAATTATTTGAATTATTGTTTAAGGGATAACTTGTCAATTGAATTTTTTGACCTTTAGTCAATTTCAACGTGTATACTATTCAAACCAAGATTTATGTAACTTAATTTTAGACAGTCTTTGATACATTTCCCATTTCATTTTGAATTTCAATTTTTCAACAATTTTTTTTTTTGAAAAAGCATTAAAAAGTCAGCATTGAATCTTACTCTGTCTGTCGCCTCAACTATATTCAGATGCTTGGGTGCTTGGACCCGTACCCGTAAAATTTTGTAATCTGTTTTTGTGAAGTCTCTTAATGTGCTCTCTTTTAGATGTTTTTTTAACTTTCGAAGTTTTTTAACTTTTTAAGAAATTTTGTATTGTTTTCACCAATGTATTTAGTATATATCTATATCCCTATTTAGTAGTAGTAACATTGTAATACTTAAATTAGTTATTCTATTGTAACCTAGCTCTGAGAATGGCTCTGAAAGCCGAAAGCGCTCAGCTAGGAATTTAATATTTTACACACTTTTAAAACACTTTTCTTTTCCATTCATTCATTCATTCATTCTTACGATTTTATTTATGTTTAAAAGCGGTTTTTAAATATCAAACCATTATTATCGGTAAAGATAGGTTTGTTTCTGAAGCAGTTGCGAATGGTTTGTAAAAGGATAAGCTTGTGCAGCTAAGGCAAACTATTTTCAAACTCAATACAAAACGCTCGTGTTCTTATTGAACATATTGCTCTGAATGTCTTTCATACATATACGTATACGTATAAAAAAAAGTACTGATTCGGACAAGGCACAGGAATATTAACAAAAAATGAAGAATTAAAGATATTTGAAAGTAATATATTTTATATATATATATATATATATATATATATATATATATATATATATATATATATAAACAACAAAAAATATAATAAACAGAAACGAGTGTCTTTCTGACATAAATCAAACATCAACATAATGAATGTCATAATGAATTTGTACAAAATTAAATAAAATTAAAATATTGTACTTACATAACTAGATAAGTTAAGTTTTAATGTTTTGTAAATTTGAAAATTTAATGGATTAACCTCATGTTGTAAGTTTTTATACTAGTTTTATACAATGCTATTTAATTTTAATTTCATTGTATTTACTGATACCATATTTTAGCATATCCTGAAGAAGCAAATAAATTTTGCGAAAGCTAGATAAAGAACAAAGAGTTTCACTTTCCTGTCCTATTAATGACAGCAACCCCAAAATAAAACTTTATTTTACATAACGTGTCAGTCAATAATACCTAACTACTTTATATATATATATATATATATATATATATATATATATATATATATATATATATATATATATATATATATATATATATATATATATATATATATATAATCTGTACCCCGGAGATAAAGGAAACTATGTCCATTTTCTTACTTTTTCAGGAGAGCTGTAACATTTTTTTAAATTTGTAATCAGTAAATACTCAATAATTTCTTATATTTAACTAAGATTCTTATATTAACTAAGGTCTCTACGAAATAAACAAGACACACACATTAAACAGCCTATACTATTATTTTATTAGAGTCAAATATTATAATGTAATAATTAAGTAAAATTATAGACCACAAGTCCCAAAATTGTTAAATAGGGCTCCATATCACCTTCATCTTCTTGGAGGTAATAGTTTGTAGCTACATCGCTATGTGTTAAATTTTGATAAAACGCATGACTAACCGACGGAACAAAAGGCAATAGTGCAATTAAGTCATTGTACTTTCGTTTTGTCATTGGTAATGGGATTACTGAGACTTGATTTAATTGGGATGGAAATATTACTTGCTAGCAGTTGTCGGTCCAAAGAGTGATGTCCTCTACTTGACAACCACTTTTTTGCTATTAGCTTTGGATCCACATGTCTTTCATTGCATTCATCAATGTACAGTTGATATATCTTTTCTATTGTAAGTTTGTAAGTTCTGTGCCCAGATAATTTCTCTTGCTCCTTTCTCTGGAATAATGACTCTCATATTTTGGGAAGGAATTGATATGTTGATGTATAAACTATTTATGGTTTAGGTAGGAGTTTTATTGATTGGCGTGTGTCTACCTCTTTGATCAGCTTTTATTAAACCTCCTGGCTCAATTTTTTTCAACATATTCACTACTACTAAATTAGATATACAAAGTGTATTTAAAAACATAACCTTGCACACCTTCAATCGCTGATTGTTCACTGTAAAATGGTAGTGGTAGTATTATTTTTAGATTTAGTAGAGTTTGTGCGACTTTTTCTTGATCGAAGAGTAGATTGGATGTCGATACATGAGAAGATAAATTGCATTTTAACATCTAAAACGTTTGTCTCAGTCCAGTATGGGTTGAAGATTTTTATGTAAACCATAGTATGGTTTACCTCTGTGTAGAGCCAGAAAAGTTATATTTAAATTTTGATAAAAATGGACATAGTGTCCTTTACCTCCGGGGTACAGATATATATATATATATATATATATATATATATATATATATATATATATATATATATATATATATATATATATATATATATATATATATATATATATATATATATATATATATATAAACTCATGGACAAAAATATCGAATATTTTGGAATTTTCCAATTTTTTTTGTAGTCACTATTATTTCAAAATAATTTTAGATTACTGATGTTACTCATATAGCAGGCTGATGTACTCAATTGGTTTGAAGTACATACTTTGGTGTTTATTTTGTCGGTTATTCAGCGTTTAGTATTATTCGTGCATTTATCATAAAAAACCTTCTTCGCGTAAAGGAAAAACCATAATAATTCGGTTATTTTTAGTTTAATTCATTAAATTTATTTAAATATTGTTTGGATTTAATTAAGTCTAAAACAAGTATGCCACCAATTCGACACTTCGATGAAGCCCAAGTGTCACAGATTGTAATTTTGTACGAGGAATGATATACACAAAAATATATCGCACGACGTCTCAGGAGAAGTCAATCTACAGTTTCGAATACTTTAAAAAGTTACCACGAGACAGGACATTTTGTACGAAGGCCTGGTCAAGGACGCCCAAGGTGCACAACCGCAATTGATGACCGTTTTTTGGTTCCTAATACTACACGAAATCGCTCATTGACATCGATGCACCTTAGAAATGTGAGATATTAAATGTTAGACAAGTTAATGTGAGTTCAAAAACAGTTAGACAAAGATTAAAAGAAGCAAACTTAAAGCCTAGACACTAGACACCCTGCCAAAGTTCCACGTCTTCTCCAAAATACAAAAAAAAACTCGGTAAGAATTTGCAACAAAACATATTCAGTGGAATATCGACAACTGGAAATATTTTTTTCCCTGATGAGACCAGAATCCTATTATGGAAGCCAGATGGTTGAAACCACGTCTACAGAACAGTTACAGAACGATTCGCCACCTGCAATCTCGTCCAGGCCGTTAGTTTTGGAGGTGGTGGCATAATGCTTTGTGGAGGTATTAGTTAGGATTGATGAATCGCACTTGTGGAAGTGATTGGACGGATGACTGGTGACTCTTACGTGTAAAAAATCCTGCAAGACCATGTTTTGCCATATGTTGGTTACATTGGATATGACAGATTCATATTAATGCACGATAATGTTCGACCACATGCCGCTGCCATAGTAAGTAATCATCTTGATAAGGTCCAAATTTGAAGATTGGATTGGCCACCATTTAGCCCGGATTTGAATCCAATAGAGCACATGTGGAATCAGCTAAAACGCCGCATACGACACAGAAATCCCGTTCCAAATACGATAGAGCGCTTCGGCTTGCTACACAGGATAAATGGAATGCAATTCCCCAAGGATATGTCCAAAATTGACTTGCAAGCATGCCGAGAAGGATGCAGGCAGCAGTAAGATCTAGGGGGAATACCTTGTTCAAGCAATTTAAATTAACATGTAAGTTTAGAGTAAAATAACCTAATTTACCTAACACTAAGCTTAAACTCTTCTTCACAATAAACAACTTGATTGACCAGAATTCATTTAAAAAAAATTAGAAAATTCCAAAATATTTGATATTGTACAGAATTTGTACAGCCAATTTACTGAGTTTGGGAATATTTCGACAGTCATTATCAGAAATATATAACATAAAAATTCCTACCATCCATTACTAATAGCTGAAATCTTCGCTTAGAGTGGATAGGATATATACAGAGACACCTACACTCAGATATGCTGAGAAGTAGGACAACTAACTGGACACCACTATGACCCAGGTGTAGAGGAAGTTCTAGAAGAAGATGGTTGGGCGATGTAGAAGATAATATAAGAACAATAAATGATACAGACTGGAAAGGTCAGTGCAAGGACAGGAAGAAATTGAGAGGAGTCACGACAGCATCAAAGACACACAGCAAGCAATAAATGACATAGAGGAATAATCCACCTCAAAGAATACGATTTTGAATGCCATGACATTAGCTATAATTCGTAGGGATTGTAAAATTTAATGAATGAATACGTCAGCTTATACAGGTGGCTAAAATCATGACACAAGACATTTTTATTACACTTTCTTCCTCTTTTAGTACCCAGTCCAATTATCGAACGTTGGCGATCATATTGGCAATAATAACTTTGTTTACGGCAACTCGACACAGATTAGTGGATGTCTATTAATACCACTCTCGGAGATTTCCTAGCCAGGATGTTCTACTTCGGCCTGGGCCTCTTCTTTCGGCGATCTTGCCCTGTATTATGAGTAATTACTATTTAAATGAGAATAAGCCACAATTAAAGGTTAAAGTACGTTTATTGACGTTTCAATTTCCACTTCGGAAAATTAATTTACTAATGTTTATATTTTGAGAACGATTTCCGAAGTGGAAATTGAAACGTCAATAAACGTACTTTAACCTTTAATTGTGGCTTATATGTGGGTTAATGAAATTTTATATCTGCTTATTACTGAATCGTTAATATTTTTGTTATAACACCACACATTTAAGTTCTTTCAAATTTTAAAAATTTAATTTTTTTTTTAATTGTCTTTAATGATTTTAGTAATTTTCAAAATTTGTTAAATATAATATACAATTTATTCATCATTTACATTTTCATTATTATCTTTATTATCTTGTATTTACGTTTACTAACTTCATTTATATTATCATTATATTTCATTATAATGTATTTAAAAAAAAATGAAAAACGGGATGTGAAACTCTGTGAGTGACTTGACTGCGGAGGTCATAGCTTTTTTATCGCCTACACAGAAAGCGATGGTTTTTAATTTAATTGATTTTATTTTATTACATTCGATTTAATTCGATTCAATGCGATACGATTCGGTTTTATGTTATTTTAAGTTACTTGAAGTTTCTTATTTTATTTTATGTTATACAAATATTTTAAAATCAAAATTAACCAAATTTTCGAGGCGTTTTCCAGTTGTTATAAAAAAATAAAATCACGTTTGTTAAACATCATTTTATTTTTATAATAAGTGTATATAGTATTTTTCATATAAAAATCCCTGCACGTCACAATTTATATAAAGTGACGTCACTTATATTTAAAATTTCCAGAACGTCAACCTTAGTGTTCAAATTTTCTTAACACAGCTAATAATACGAAACCCATACGAAACTGCTGGATCTTTCATAGGCGTCAACATTGTATAATAATCAGAAAAATGTAATCATCATTATATTGGAAATTTTAGAATTATATTGATTAAATAACCAAAAACATTTGTTATTATTAATAATATAAATTTTATGAAATAACTCTTTAAGTCTAATACTCCACAAAATAATAATTTTAATTAAATATATTAGACAATTGTACGCAACTGATACGAGAATACTTCAAATTGTTTGACAGTTCATTTTGCGTGTGGCAAAATTGTTTTCAAGGATTGCCGCTTCTTTAGAGTAATAATTTGTTTATGTTTTGATTTCTTACACAATTTGATCATAATATATTATATATTAATAAATTGTATTTATAAATACATATTAAATTTAGATTCATAGCTTTAAAAACTTCTTATTGTTGTGTATTGTGATTGTGCTATGCCAAAACAACTAAATAGTCTGTAGAAAGCTGATAAGCTTTCATATAAGATAGATTATTTTGAACACAAGAAATAATGGCGGGATGTTTTTACTATTAATGGTCTAAAAGTGGTAAGTTTAAAATTTAGCATATATAATTTTGTATTAAAATGTTTTCTTATGTATTTTAGTGTGTTGCAGTAATCTTAAAACTAAGTGTAATTACTGTTTATATAATAGTTTGACAACTAGTTGACATTTTAAAAATTCCTCACTTTTCTGATGTTTTGGCAACGCTGTGGGGTCCTGGCGTCGTAAATCTTGAATGACGTACACGCATTTTTATATGAAAAATACTACATGTATTTGTATTATGTATATTACTGTATACCGCAAGGTAACTGCACTGTCTCGATATTTCGAGTCACGATAAATATGATTTGAGGCCCGTGCAAAAACATCATATCGAGCGATAAGAAGTATTCACTTCAACAAGCAAATAAAATAATTTCTATCATGACACTAATTGCGATCAGAATATTTCAGTTTTTTTTTACAGCTGCGTTTTCATAAAATTCTTCTATTGTATAGTGGCACATATATACTAAGTGTATTCAAGATCAAATATTAGACTCGGATTTGTCGAGATGGTTCTGAATTCTAAAATCAACAGTTGGGATTCTTACCTGGTTATGGAGATTATATCTCCTGGTATTAGCTCCGTTGTGGCCAACATTCTCCACTTCCTGCTCCTATATGCTAATATATTATATGGCTTATTGCCCATTTTGCGGATTTCATCCATATTTCTAAGCTGTTGCTGCACCAGGGTGCATTCAAAAAGTACTAACATCACAAGAGTGAACAAAGAATAATACCAGAAGTCATCAAGGCACCAAAGTCCCACACAAAAAACTTGGAACACGAAGAAGGGAGCTGTGGCACGTTCTGTGAAAAGTGTTTTAAATTCAGGAACAGCCTACAATAAAGGATATATTATTAAAAACATTTTGATATTTTTTTAGGTTTGGCAATTCCACGTTCTATGGCTAGGATAGCTTACTTATTTGGCCATACCACCTCACCTGGAACTACTTGTGCTAGATTTTGCAATTAAAATAGAAATACATTTTTCAAACTTAATTCACTTATTACTTGCCATGATCTTTGTCTAAAAGAATATTACTACCTTAGTTTTAACTAAGACATTTGATAACTGAATGTGGTCGTTACCTGTACTACACTCATGGACAAAAATATCGAATATTTTGGAATTTTCCAATTTTTTTTGTAGTCACTATTATTTCAAAATAATTTTAGATTACCGATAATACTCATATAGCAGGCGGATGTACTCAACTTTGAAATATTTTGATGTTTATTTTGACGTTTATTCAGTGGTTAGTGTCATTCGTACATTTTATCATAAACAACCTTTACTTAAAGGAAAAATCATACTAATTCGGTTATTTTTAGTTTAATTTATTAAGTTTAATTAAATATTGTTTTGATTTAACTAAGTTTAAAACAAGTATGCCACCAATTCGACACTGCGATGAAGTCCAAGGAGCACCGATTGTAATTATGTACGAGGAAGAATATGCACAAAAAGGTATCGCTCGACGTCTCAGCAGAACTGAATCTATAGTTTCGAATACTTTAAAAAGGTACCGCGAAACAGTAAATTTTTTACGAAGGCCTGGTCAAGGACGCCCAAGGTGCACAACCGCAATTGATGACCGTTTTTTGGTTCTTACTTCTACACGAAATCGTTCATTGACATCGATGCACCTCAGAAATGAGCTATTAAATGTTAGACGAAATATTGTGAGTTCACAAACAGTTAGACTAAGATCAAAAGAAGCAAACTTAAAGCCCAGACGCCCCGCCAAAGTTCCACGTCTTCTCCAAAATCATAAAGCTCGTCGTTTGGAATTTGCAAGAACACATACTTAGTGGAATATCGACAACTGGAAAAACGTTCTTTTCACTGATGAGACCAGAATCCTATTATGGAAGTCAGATGGTCAAAACTCCGTCTACAGAAGAGTTGGAGAACGATGCGCCAGCTAAAGTCTCGCCAAGACTGTTAGTTTTGGAGTTAATGGCATAATTCTTTGAGAAGGTATTAGTTGGGAGGTACGTACCGCACTTGTGGAAGTGATTGGACGGATGACTGGTGATTCTTACGTTTAAAACATCCTGCAAGATCATGTTTTGTTATATGTTGGTTATATTGGATATGAAAGATTCACGTTAATGCACGATAATGCTCGACCACATGCCGCTACCATAGTGAGTAATTATCTTGATGAGGTCCAAATTCGAAGGTTGGATTGGCCACCATTTAGCCCGGATTTAAATTCAATAGAGCACATGTGGGATCACCTAAAACGCAGCATACGACAACAGCTTCGGCTTGCTGCACAGGATGAATGGAAGCAATTTCCCAAGGATATGCCCAAATAGGTAAAAGAAATAAATTAGACTTACTCACAATCAATTTAATTTTACTACCAAAAAACGACCGGTTTCGCTTTCTAAAATTTGCAAAGCATCTTCAGGTCAAACGGTACAAAGTAAATTAAGTGCTGAAATTATAAAATCCCATATTAGGGTGCTATCTTATAAAGATATAGATCAAAAAAGTTATAGTAATTATGCCAATATTACATATCTGTATTTATATAAATATTACATTTAGCAGACAAAGTGAAAACCCACAAATTGGTAAGAGATAATCTATTGAATTGTAATAAATTAGAAATAAATAAAATACTACTTACATGCCTGTACAAGAATTTTAAGATAATAATTCGTGATACATAGTTTAAACTATCCTGTATTGCTGATAATGGGTGATCTTCGGTCAATGTTGTAACTGTCTGACAATTAACGAAGAAGTTTCTTGAGGGGAGAGATGTTAACAAATGAAATAGGAGTAAGGTACATGTGATTGTTTGTTAAATGAAAGTGATGTTTTATATTATTTAAATTATTAAAGTTATTTATATTTATATTTGTTATTTATATTTATTCAAGAGATATATTTTAGAAATGTGTATTAATTTAAGTATTGAATTTTTTTACAGAAAGAGGACAATTATATGACAATGAATGAAATTAGTTGTACTATTTTGTGGGTGTGCAATTTCTTTGACCTGTAATCATCAAATTTTTTGATAAAAAAAATATCTCCAAAATTTACTTTCAAGCATGCTGAGAAAGATGCAAGCAGTAATAAGAGCTAGAGGGGGGAATACTCATTACTGATCATGCACTTCTTTCCTTTTAAAACAACTTGCTTAAGCAATTTAAATTATCATTTAAGTTTAGAGTAAAATAACCTTATTTACCTAATATTAAACATTTTTTCGAAATTTTCTATGCATAAAAACTTAAAATTATTCATTAAACATTGTTAAATAAGCTCTATTTTACAATAAACGACTTGATTGACCAGAATTTATTTTGAAAAAACAAAAATTAGAAAATTCCAAAATATTCGATATTGTTGTCCAAGAGTGTAATAATAATAATTATTATTATTATGGACAGAGGATAGAGGACTTATGGACATAGGTGAGCAATTGGAAAAGAAGGTTTCTAATTTAAGAACGTATCTTCATAAGCAGGACGAGGCATTTACTTTAGATCGCGCAATTTGCGCAGTAGATGACACAACGCCGCTAAAACTAAGGGAATAAGAAATACACATAAACTACCTGTCTAAGCAAGAAAAAATACGCATCTGGATGAGTAAATCTCTGCATGAGCGACATTTCAATGAGATCAGCCAAGACTACGTCAACAATACTGTGTAAAACTATTGGCTAACATTAGGAAACATGTTTTCCTAGACCGAGGGTTTCTTACTTGGCATTCAGGATCAGGTTATTCCAACAAAATTTAAAAAAATTGTGAAAGACCCTCAGGTCCAAAACTAAAAATTCCCAAGTTCAAAAAAACATACAAAATCTTACGAGGGCTGCCAGGCGTTTGTCGGAATTGATTATAAAGAACGTCATGACTTAGTAGGAAAGATTATTCACCAGGAACTAGCCAACAAACTGGCAAACCAACCATCTCCTTTATTATCAATACCTCCCTGACAACTTCACTTAATACTAAAATTCATTAAAAAAAGGAGATGCTGGAAAAAGGGAGACCAGATGAGGGAATAGACTAAAAGGGTAGTCAAAGATTGTTTTGGATTAGTTACCCGTGGTGTACATCTTATTTTAAAATGGTTTGTATTAAATTTAACACAAAGTGCAAATATGATTTGCATGTATGCATGTATGTAGAGCTGGACATGTGTTGAATTATTACCAAGACTTGATAAAGACTTGGCATAAATCTCTTACATGAAAACTAATGTTATGACTTATTGTAGAAATAAAACTCAGATTTGTAGAAAAGTACCCGCTTGACTTTCGTAGTATACAGTGGATTGCGATTGTTATCAATAGTGCTACGGAAAGTGTAAATCAACAACAAAAACAAAACAAATTAGCTTATCAGTGTAATGATAAAAGTGGTCAACTAATTGACTAGCAGATAAAAAATGAATACATTACCTGCTTTTAATGGGCCAGGAATTAATTACAACCAACAAATGTTGTCAACAATTAATGAACTTACTATACAGGATGTCTCACCCTGCAACACATACACACCAGCAACCTCATAATATTGAAGCTCAACCAATTCCCACACAGCCTGCAATAAATAATAGCCAACACCACCATATAAGATCATCAACTAGCGATGAAGAATTCTTAAGATTTGATGAGAGCGAGCAAAATAAAGAAAATCCTTAGCAAGTAGTCAAAAAAACCTTGAAAAGAAGAAAAGTGGATGTTACCAATAGACCATCAGAGACAGTAACAAATAACAAATATAGTGCTCTAACACTCCCAGACCAAGAGGAAGAAGAATCCACTAAAACTAACGAAAACGCAAATAAAACATCAAAGCCACCTCCAATATACGGAGTAATTAAATACAATGAAGTGATAAAACAAATACATCTAATAGCAGAAAACACAATACATCACAAAATCCTTAGCAGACAACACTGTGAAGATAAGTTGCGATACACCAGACACATATAGGAAAATAATAAAATACATGAGGGACAAAAATGTAGTACACTACACTTATCAACTTAAAGAAGAGCGTGCCTATAGAATAGTCATCAAACACCTACACCATACGACGGACATCGATGAAATAAAAACTGAATTAGCAAAAAAATGGACATAAGGTTAGAAATGCGATGAATTGCATAAGTAGAACAACGAAACAACCTTTAAACATATTCTTCGTCGACTTAGAACCAGCAGAAAACAACAAAGATATTTACAAACTGACAAATCTTCGCTAAGGTATACAAGTGGAACCTCCAAAAATACCAAAAGGGATCACCCAATGCATGAGATGTCAGCAATATGGTCACTCAAGATCATACTGCAACAGACCATTTGTGTGCGTCAAATACGTCAGCCTACAAAAAAAGTAAAGATACCCCTGTTAGGTGTGCTTTATGTGATGGTGCCCATCCAGAAAACTACAAAGGATGCCAATTCTATCATAACTTACTCAAGCCAAACAATGCCAACAATCATATGAATATTAAACAAAACGCTAACAATACAAAAACTAGACCTACAAAGCGTAAAGCAACATCAGTGCCTCTAATCCATTACCCAAAACAATAGCAAGGCAGCTATGCTAATGCAGTAAGAAATGGTACTGAACAACAATCAAACATTAATGACATGATGAACAAATTCTTAGAGGAATTCAAAAACATGTTCCAACAATTACTACAACAAAACAGCATGGTCATAAACATGCTGACAACGCTTATATATAAAATTCAATAGCTTCATTAAAATAGCAGAGTGGAATGCTAATGGACTTTCAAAGCACAAAAATGAGGTCAAGTTATTTCTACTACACAACGAAATTGACATTCTGTTAATAAGTGAAAGCCATTTCACAAGTCAAACTTACTTCAAGATATCCCACTACACAACCTATTCCTCAAACCACCCAGACAATACAGCCCACGCTGGATCAGCTATTCTGATAAATAATACTATTAAACATGCAGAACTACCAAAGTATGCTGAAAATTGCTTGCAAGCTACAGTTATCAAAGTCAGTATGAGGTCTTACGAACTAACAGTCGCAGCAGTCTACTATCCATCCCGATACAACTTAAAGAAAGAAGACTTCAAAAACTTCTTCGAAACTCTAGGACATAAATTTATTGCAGGGGGAGACTTCAATAGCAAACATATATTATTTGGATCTCGTTTCACAACAACTAAAGGTAGAGAACTAGTAAGCCTAATACATGAAAACAACTACCACCCTTTGTCAACAGGCTCTCCTACATACTGGCCAACGGATCCAAGCAAAACACCTGATCTGCTGGATCTATTTATCACTCAGGGCGTCTCTCCTGGTTACATGGAGGTCATGCTGAACTATGATCTCTCATCTGACCACTCCCCAATTATAGCAACCATCAGCAGCTTTATAGTCTACAAAACGGCCACACCAAGGCTACACACTGGGAGAACTAACTGGGGAAAATACCGCAGCAAATTAGAAGAAGATATTAGTCTACAAGTAAGCTTCAAAACAACAAGAGAGATAGACGAAACATTAACGGCTTTAAACAACACTCTTATAGAGACCGTACAAAATGCTACACATGCGAACAATACAGGTAACAAAGCCCAATACATCCCAGCTGAAATTAAAAAGTTGGTTGCTCAAAAAAGGAAAGCTAGGACCAAATGGCACCAAACCCATGCCTCAGTAGACAAGGCTACATTAAACAGGTTAAGCAATAAACTAAAATCCAAACTTAAAGAGGCACAAGAACTGTCATTTACAAACTACATAACAAATCTAAACCAGTACGATAACCCAATAAGGATACCGATCAAAAACTCCACAAAACTCAAGACTCCGGTACCTCCAATTAGAAACGAACAGGGACCAACACTACAGTGGGCCAGAAGTGATGAAAAATTAAGTTCAACAAGAAATCCAATATTAAACATTAGAAAAGCTCCTGGGCTGGACAAAATAACACCCAAGATGGTAAAGGAACTACCAGATAAAGGAATCATACTGATTACTCTCATCTTCAATGCTATTCTACGATTAAACTACTGGCCAAAACTTTTTAAAACCGCTGAAATAATACTAATCCCAAAAACAGGAAAAAATCCAAACGAGGTTTCATCATATAGGCCAATAAGCCTACTACCAGTCGTATCCAAAATACTTGAAAGATTACTGTTACAAAAAATTAACTCAGACCCCAATATGGAGGAATGGATACCCAACCACCAATTTGGCTTTCGAAAAAAACACTCGACAATACAGCAGGTTCATAGAATAGTACACACCATACATTCTGCAACAGAAAGCAAACACTACTGCACAGCTTTTCTAGATGTTAGTCAAGCCTTTGATAAGGTTTGGCACACAGGCCTGATTTTCAAAATCAAGAAATATTTACCCATCACGTACCTGAAACTGTTAAAATCCTATCTGAGTGGGAGAGAATTCCGAGCAAGGGTGAATGAAAGTAATTCCAATAATTTTCCTATAAAATCTGGTGTTCCACAGGGCAGCGTTCTTGGAACAATATTATATGTACTATACACAGCAGATCTACCCTCCACTAATGAAACCATCACTGGCACGTTTGCAGATGATGCGGTCATCCTTGCAGCCGACGAAAATCTAATTATGGCATCTAACATTCTACAGGTACAACTGAATGAAATCGAGACATGGTCTTACAAGTGGAGAATTAAAATGAATGAAATAAAATCAGTCCAAGTAACTTTTACCTTGAAAAGAGACCCATGTCCCCCAGTTTCACTTAAGAGTATCCCACTTCCCCAATCCCTAGTACTAAATACCTAGGAATACATCTTGACTCAAAACTCACCTGGAAAGAATATATTCTTAAGAAGCGGAAACAAATTGACCTAAGAATGAAAGATCTAAACTGTTTAGTAGGCAGGAAATCGAAACTGGGCCTTGAAAACAAAATCCTTGTATACAAAACCGTCATAAAACCTATCTGGACATATGGAATCCAACTCTGGGGATGTGCGAGAAAGTCAAACACAGCCATAATTCAAAGATGCCAATCAAAAATACTCCAACGATAGCTGATGCACCTTGGTATGTGTCAAACCTAACACTTCATGAAGACCTAAGAATCCCGTTCGTACAGGATGTAATCACTAAATACAGCACGAAGCACCATGAAGCACTGGAATCACATAGTAACCCCTTACTCCAACCTCTGCTAGAACACCAAGCCAATAGCAGACTCAAAAGGAACTGGCCAGCTGAAATGAAAAACGGTTAAAGTGGTCTTGTCACTGGAGAAGACCTTACCACGCCAATAGGAGCCTCTTGCTCCGCAGCCAGCAAATTAGCTTATAGAACTTTATTTGTGTTTTGATTGCTAAAGATTATGTCATAATAATAAAAAAAATTTGTAGAAAATACAATACAAGCCTCAGAGTCTTAGGTAGAAAGTCGAGGCTGAACCCCGTTGATCAGCTTCCTAGAGTTTAGGGCTCTAGGAGAGACCGAGGTGAACTGTACTTGGCTTGGAATTCAACTAATATTTATACATAATATTTTACAAGATTCCAAGCCAAAAGACCAATGATAAAATTGGAATAGGTAAGGTAGGCGGGGCGTTGCGTTCCAAAGAATGGACACACCTAAGAGAGCTTGGCGACAATATATATATATATATATATATATATATATATATATATATATATATATATAAGAAATACAGGATATTAGTGACTGTCGATATAAACAAAACCACAAGTTTATTAGGGCTGCAGTCAGTAAATTCTCACTGCAGCCCTAATAAACTTGTGGTTTTGTATATATATATATATATATATATATATATATATATATATATATATATATATATATATATATATTTAACGTGATTATTTCGACCAAAAAACAATTTATAAGTATGTTGGAAATATCAGGTATGTGGTCTATATTAAATAAAAATCTTTGTTGTTTCTAAAGCTCAATATTTCGCCATTTATTTAATAGCTTCATCGGGAGTAACTGTAAAAATCAAACATTTCAAAACACTGACGTACACTTAGATTTACAATACTTACAGAAATTAAAAGATTATACACATAAATAAAATTGAATATTAAAATAACATTATTCCTGACGTATACAGTGTGTAAAAGCCAAATGGAATAAATTCATTATTTAGGTTACTGTACATATTTATAAAAAATCCCGAAACACGTCAAATTTAAATTATAACTTGACATTCTTTAACGTGAAAATGCAACCCCTACCTTCAACCCCCTTAGAATGACAGTATAGGCTTGTGATATATCGTTTGAAAGATCTTTTCATTCTCCATTCAAAAATGTTGTCGCTTTCAAGTTTATTAAGATTAATTAAGATAAAATAAATTAAAATTATGTGGTTACCGAAATTCGCTAAAATATACTCAAAACTTATTTCCCGTTTAGGTCTTGATAATGAGAAAGTGAACAAAAACCATAGCAATGTGGTTTTTAGATGGTAACCATTAAAAAACTTTAAAGAATTTCCGTGGCAACGTTATTTTAACACGCATTAGTAAATTGTTTTATTTAAGTTGTCAGTATTTTAATTTAAGTAAAAAGTTCGTTCAATTCAATTCTGAAAAATGGTTAGATTAACGGAAATGCATAAAATAACAGTTTTACAAATGATTGGTTACGGAGATAACACCCGAACACAACAGGAAGTAACTCGCCTATTTCATGAGAAATTTCCTAATTTACCGCCTATATCCCAAGGAACAATAAGTAAAATAGAGAAGCAGTTTCGCGAGTTTGGTCATGTAAGGCAGATAAAAAAAGCAGCTGCCAATGCACTGAGTGATGAACTCAAATTAGATGTGTTGCTTGAGTTTCAGGAAAATCCACATACATCGAGTAGACGGGCATCCACTACATTCAATGCTAGCCATACATCGATAGTAAACATATTAAAAGAAAATAAATTGCATCCCTATAAGATGATACCTACTCAGGAGCTCATGGAAGACGATTCTGATGGGATAACTTTTTTTTGTGAGCAAATGATGGACATTTTGGATAACAATATTATACATGTTTTCTGATGAGTGTACTTTTTCACTTAACGGTCATGCTAATCGGCAAAATTGCCGCTACTGGGCGACGGAAAATCCTCACTGGATGAGAGAAGAACACACTCAATACCCTCAAAAGGTTAATGTTTGAGCAGGGATTGTAGGAAACAATATCATTGGTCCCTTTTTCATTGAGGACAACTTGAATGGCAACAATTATTTGGCACTACTTCAAAATGATGTAATTCCAACGTTGGCAAATTTATATCCTGATCCAGGAAACCCTCAAGTTCCAGCGAATACGATATGGTTTCAGCAGGATAGAGCACCACCACATTACCAACTTAATGTCCGGCAGTACCTCGATACAATATTTCCCAATCGGTGGATAGGGAGGCGAGGATCGATTGAATGGCCAGCGCGATCACCTGATCTTACATTATTAGATTTTTTTATGGGGATATGTGAAGAGCCATGTGTACAAAACTAAACCTTCTGATTTAAATGACTTAAAAGAACGAATAACGCTTGCGATTAGGTCGATCACGCCTGTTATGTTAAATAATGTTAGAAGACAGTTTTATTTGAGATTAGGATGTTGCCAAGACGTTCGCGGTGAACATTTTGAACATCTACTTCATTAACAGTCATAGTTCTTTTTCGTGTTCTACATTTTATTACGTTTTGCATTACATTTTAGTTTTTGATTGTATTGTATCGAATTTCGGTAACCACATGATTTAAATTTATTTTATCTTAATTAATCTTAATAAACTTGAAAGCGACAACATTTTTGAATGGAGAATGAAAAGACCTTTCAGACGATATATCACAAGCCTATACTTCCTATTTTAAAAATTGGGGGTTGTACCTGTCATTCTAAGGGGGTTGAAGGTAGGGGTTGCATTTTCACGTTAAAGAATGTCAAGTTATAATTTAAATTTGACGTGTTTCGGGATTTTTTATAAATATGTACAGTAACCTAAATAATGAATTTATTTCATTTGGCTTTTACACACTGTATGTACATCCAATAAAATGCATGTTAAAATTTAAAATATCTTTGAGCACGTTCGTTAACAATAAATAAGAGGGAACAAGTAAAAGTTATTTCAAAATGCAAAAAATAACAATGTAAGAAAACATTAGAGGAATATTATTTCTTTAATTAATCATTAAGGCTAGTTAGTATGATTAATCATTAAAGTGAGTGTAGTTTTAAATTTTGTTCAATATATTGCAATATATGTTGCTTAATTGCCCCGTGTCTGTTTTATAATTTAAAGTTTGTTTATTTTTGTTAATGTGGTACATCTCCAAAAATAACCTACTTTTTTAATTTTCAGTCCGTGCCAAAATACGAGCATCGTTGTAGTCGAACAGATGACCGGTGTTTTTGTAGTGCTCGATTACTGCACAAATATTTTTTCCTAAGCGGCAATCACTTTTATGCTGTGTGATACGTTGTTTTAGCCACTGCGATGTTATGGCCAATGTAGCTTTTTTCACATCCTAGACACGGTATTTCATATACCACATTACTCCTATATAAGGTTGGTACTGGGTCTTTAATTTTAGAAAAAAGTTGTTTGTTTTAACTTTTACTTGTTCCATCTTATTTATTGTTAACGAACGTGCTCTAAGATATTTTAAATTTTAACATGTATTTTATTGGATGTACATATACATCAGCAATAATGTTATTTTAATATTCAATTTTATTTATGTGTATAATCTTTTAATTTCTGTAAGTATTGTAAATCTAAGTGTACGTCAGTGTTTTGAAATGTTTGTTTTTTACAGTTACTCCCGATGAAGCTATTAAATAAATGGTGAAATATTGAGTTTTAGAAAAAACAAAGATTTTTATTTAATATAGACCACATACCCGATATTTCCAACATACTTATATATACAGTAGACTCCCTCTATAACGAGAACTGAAATGGCAGACTAATTACCTCGTTATAAGCGGATCTCGTTATAGCCAACAACAATAATACTGTGCATACGTATGAATATGTAGTTTTATAAAACATTAACTTTCTATAGTGAAGCCATTTGGGGCAATATAAGATGCTAATAAATATTGTTTTAATGGAGTTTTTGAAAAAAAGTTGTTTACTTTTATTGTCAATGAAATACATTAAAACAAAAAAGAATTGTTTACTTTTATTGTCAGTGATATACGTTAAAACAAAAAATCTGTATTCTGTAAATCTGTATACAGCGTATTTTCAAAATAACATAAACTACTGCGTCTGCAATTGGAAGAAGTCTGTCATTTTTAACTGCTTTAAATTGTCCAGTATTCTATCTATCATATTTTCTAAAGATGTGAAACAGTTTTATGCTTCTTCATTTGCATTTTTTCTTTGGATAAAGTTTCTGACAACCTTTAAAACACTTTCCACATCTTGTCTATTAGGTCCTATATTATTAGGTGTGAATGGTCAACCCCCTACAATGACACTTGTGAATCATAAATTGTATATTTCCGACTAAGAATCATAAATTGTAAGTAGTTTATTGCGGACGGCAGTTAAAAAGGGTATTTATTTATAGCTACGGCCGGGCCAAAACGTAAAAAACACGTTTTTCAATCTTATTTTCTCTCGTTATAAGCAAACTTACCTCGCTATAGAGGGTTATAGTATAATAGAAATTTCACGTTACATCTAATGTACCTCGTTATAAGCGAAAACTCGCAATAACCGTGTTCGTTATAGAGGGAGTATACGGTATATATACAGATTGAACGAATTTAAAACGGAACATACGAAATCAATGTATTTCGGCTCAACTCCGCTCTAGGTGGTTGGCCAACAAAAGGTTGTCAAATAATTATATTATAAAAATCCAATACTTCAGCGGACTGCTGGATTCTGAATTCATTCAAGAACAAGTCAAAACTCCACCCAAATAGGTTGCCTAGAATCACTGTGAAAACTAGACTACACAAGCAGTTATTATGCTGTCAAACCACTTATCGCTTCCTTATAGTCCAAGAGATAGAGCCGAAATTTTGAACTGATCAGTAATATGACATTTCTCTATTGGAATATATTCATTGTAACTGGGTTAAGACTTTGCCTTACAGGCGGACGCCCCTCGTGGTACAGGGGGTGGCTATACAGGGATGAAGTTGTAATTTTTTTCAAAAAAATTAACGATCGATAATATGGCTGAAAATTTGCCCAGAGTAAGATCTTGGTATAACCAGACGAAATCCCAAAGGGCGGACGCGAGAGTGAATACATAAGGGGTGGCGGACAGGGGTGAAATTGCAATTTTTTGGGGAAAAATTAACGATAAGTGATATGTCCGCCATTTTCATGGCTCATTATTTAGCCCCTAAAAACTCTAAATCCAAAAGGGCGGACAACTGGGTTGGTACAGAGAGCCATAAAACGGGGTCAAATGTACCACTTGCCTGCGCATTTTAGGTCTCGGTAACGATTTTCAAACTGATTTTATTATGATATTTTTATACCGATTGATTTGCAAATTTGTATGCTCACTTCTGTTACTATTCTGAGAAGCGTCAAGTAGAGTTTTCCTCAAAATTTTCCAAAAAAATTTCCGTAAATGAAAATTTTCGTAATTTTTGAGGTAAAATTTAATTTATAAAATCCTTTCGATTTTCTGTAAGTTATACCATGATTTTTTTCCAAAAATTTTCAAACGATTTTTCCGATAAGGAAAAAAAATTATAAAAACTTTTCTAAAACATTTGATAAAACTCTACGTCATCGTCTGAATCTTTTATAGAATATTTTGTAGTTTTAAAATGATATTATGATAATGTTTTTTTTCAAACTAAAGTCATATTTACTTTACAAATCACATTTTTTTCTTAAATATAAATATTTTACGAATTAATTTTTAATTGAATAAATGTTTGATATTTGATATTTTATTAAATTTTACTTATTTTTTATTACAATAAAAAGGTTTTTAAATTTATATTGCATAAATAATGGTTGTTCAGATATAAGAAAAATTTGATTTATTATTACATTAATAATCAAATACAAAATATATTATTTCTATTTATCAATAGGTAAAATTCAATTTGTAGAATTCCTTTAACATTTTACAAATAATTATTAATAAAAATCAATTTAATAGTGGAATTATCAATTTTAAGTTTTGAAATTTACTTTGTACTTAGATATTTTCAATATTTTTTTTAACTTTCAAATTGATTGAATTTTTTTTTTATTAGTTAATTATAATTTTACAAATTCTGTTTGGACATTAATTTTGCATCATTATTATTTTAAAATATTAAAATAATAATGATGCGCGTTCCATTTAGATCAGTAATTCTAGACGCATGCGCTAAATGTAATAAGTATCAAGATGCTTTTATCCAACTTGGTGAAACTGACTTTGATTGTAATGAAGTTTTTGAAACCTTAGAAACTTTCATATGTCACTTATATGGAACAGGACTGACGAGAACAATTCCAAAAAGAAAAGTAAACGATGTCAGATTTTCACTATTTAACCGGCAGTATAAGTTGCATGATATGAACGAGCCTTTTAAAAAAAAAACTAAAAAATTTCGATGCTTCAAGCTTACCACCATGTCAAGATGCATTACACCAACATCTACTGCGAGCCCATTATCTTTCAAATATTTGGACAAATGCTCATAAAAAAGTACCGACAGAATTGATTGTTGAAGAACATGGTTGGGAGTTTAAAGATGAAACATATAAATTCAAATGGTTTAGTGGACCTCAGATGCCAGAATCAGTTCGAGAAGTAGTGATTGAAAATGAAGCAGATAATGAATGTGATATTATTGAAAGTGAAAGTGACGAAGAAGATGAATGTGATGACATCAGTGAGAGTGAGAAAAATGACGAAATTTTTAAAGTTTTTCTAAATTTTTTTTTCTTATCGGAAAAATCGTTTGAAAATTTTTGGAAAAATTCATGGTATAACTGACAGAAAATCGAAAGGATTCTACAATTTAGATTTTACCTCAAAAAATTACAAAAATTTTCATTTACGGAAATTTTTTTGGAAAATTTTGAGGAAAACTCTTCTTGACGCTTTTCAGAATAGTAACAGAAGTGAGCATACAAATTTTCAAATCAATCGGTATAAAAATATCATAATAAAATCAGTTTCAAAATTGTTACCGAGACCTAAAATGCGCAGGCAAGTGGTACATTTGACCCCGTTTTATGGCTTTCTGTACCAACCCAGCTGTCCGGTCTTTTGGATTTAGAGTTTTTAGGGGCTAGATATTGAGCCATGAAAATGGCGGACATATTACTTATCGTTAATTTTTCCCCAAAAAATTGCAATTTCATCCCTGTCCGCCACCCCTTATGTATCCACTCTCGCGTCCGCCCTTTGGGATTTCGTCTAGTTATACCAAGATCTTACTCTGGGCAAATTTTCAGCCATATTATCGATCGTTAATTTTTCCGAAAAAAATTACAACTTCATCCCTGTATAGCCACCCCCTGTACCACGAGGGGCGTCCGCCTGTAAGGCAAAGTCTTAACCCAGTTACAATGAATATATTCCAATAGAGAAATGTCATATTACTGATCAGTTCAAAATTTCGGCTCTATCTCTCCGACTATTAGGCAAGCTCCTCTTTCCTTTAAAGGAGACAGATAGTTGAACGATATTTTATACAATGTCTATCACCGGGTATGGATTTATTTTTGTCCGAGTTTTATATTGGTCCACTATTTCAAATGCAGTTCAAACAGACATATATTAAATTGTATGTTCCGTTTTAAATTCGTTCAATCTGTATATATATATATATATATATATATATATATATATATATATATATATATATATATATATATATATATATATATATATATATATATATATCGAATTAGCAAAGCTTAAATCAAAGGCTGACTAAATAGATGTCCCTTAGCATGGGCAGCATCCGGAAGATTACAAACAGTATTTAAATCAAACTTACCAAATACTTTAAAACCAAAAACTTTCGATCAGTATGTGCTGCCGGTACTGACATATGGAACTGAAACATGGGTTTTTAACAACAACATAGTCCAGAAACTCCAAGTGACTCAGAGGGCTATGGCATGGAGAATGCTCAGCATTAAGCTCAGCGATCGCAAGTCCAATTAAGAAATAAGAAGACGAACAAAAGTTACAGATGTAATCCAAACGATTTTTATGTTAAAATGGAACAGGGCATGAAACATAGGAAGAATGGAAGACAACTGTTGGACAAAGACCACAAAAATTAAATTTATGGTCAGGTATAGTAGGTACTCAGTTAATTGGGCCATTTTTTATCGAAGGAAATTTAACGTCAGATAGTTACGAAATGTTACTTAAAAATGAAATTGTACCTACACTGAGAAACTTGTTTGGGGCCAATTTTAATCAGATATGGTTTAGCAAGATGGAGCTCCAGCTCATTTTGATCTAAATTTTCGGCGTTATTTAGATGAGATATATCCCAGACGATGGATTGGTAGACGAGGTCGAATTGAATGGCCTCCAGGTTCACCTTATTTCAATCCTAAAGATAATTTTTATTGGAGATACTTGAAAAATTCAGTTTACAAAACTAAACTAGCAAGTCTTGTAGAGATAAGGCAACGAATTATCGATGAATCTCGAATAGTTTCTAGACAATTATGGAGAAATGTGGTCAACTCACAAATGGAGCACACTTTGAACACTTGATAAAGTAACCATAATGTTAAAAAAGGTTGTAATCTATCAATTGTTACGTTTTATTGTAGTTGAAAATAGTTTGTATTAAAAAAATTAATGTTTTTTATGTCAATGTTTTATTAAAAAAATCGGTTGCCTGTAAAGTCGGTTTTACGGGCGAAGATTTTACGTGACAACGTCTTTTTCTCGGTAGAATATTTATTGATATGAATATTATTAAATTGCACAATAGGAACAAGGAATTGAATGAAAATAAGAATTGCATTACCGATTTATTAGGTATTTTATATATTATTTATATTTTATATATTATATTTTTATATATTATTTTATATATTATTTATTTTATATTATATTATTGATCTTATTATTTTCTACAAAATTTATTTGAAAATTTTTTCGATATATCAATTAGTTGCGGAGATATCGATCATTGAAGTTATTGTTTGCTACCAGTATTTTATATATTTATTTTTTTCAGTTATAAAAAATTACTATTTCCAATTGTGTCTACCAAGTATGGTCACATGTATTTGCCTACATATTAAATAATAATAAGTACACATAATGTTATGTGAGGTTCACTTCTGATTATATATATTTTAATATTTTCAATTTTAAAGAATCAATTTGAAAATCAAAACACTTATTCAGATCGAAGGTTCAAATTTTTGCTAAATAAATTTGAAATTAATTATCCGTATTGAATAGGAGATTCCAATAATGACTGAATATACACGGTGATGAATTTGAAAAACCAAAGTTACTAATAATATAAGAGAAACGACAAATCTGGCAACATTGCAAATATCAAATATGGAATCTCCGTATCCCAAAATAAGTGTATCTCAAATTTTGTACAATTATGACTAGCAATTTACGAGATAATTGGCCGTTTCCAGACTTTTGGGCCATTCTGTATATATATATATATATATAAAAAAATGTGCACTCGTAAGTGAAAGGGATATTTTCGGTCAAATTTGGAGATAAAAAAAGATAAGAGTTGTGCTACTTTATCTTTTATTGAATACGTTTCGCCCACTGTTCAATGGGCATCATCAGTTCGTCTAAAAGAATGGTATTAGCGATACATCTAATATAAAAAACAATAAAGTAAACGATCTTACCTTTAAAAGATCTGTAGCATTAAGATATTAGTATGGTGAAGACACATCAAATATTAATTTACTAAATAAATCAGCAAAAACACAGAATGCCGGAAGATTCCCAATTTAAGTAATTTTATATTAATTTGTTTTATAATTTAACTTCTGAAAAAATTGACGGATTCTTAAATCTATCAAAAAAATGTAATTGTCAATTTTGAAATGTTATATTAATTTATTTATTTATTAATTTATTTATCTCCAAATTTGACCGAAAATATCCCTTTCACTTACGAGTGCACATTTTTTTATATTATATTAAACGGTCATATTCCTTAAAGATATATATATATATATATATATATATATATATATATATATATATATATATATATATATATATATATATATATATATATATATATACAACCAAACTTATACGGAATCACCCAGTATTTTCTTTCGATTTTGTAAAGTATTACTAACCAGTTTAATTACTATAGAAAAAACAATCAAAAAATGTTACAAATGCTTGAAATTAACAAAAAGGCAAAAAAACACGAACAAATGAAAACATTGCATTGGTTGACTAAAGAAATATACAAACTTGTTGTTCATTTTAATAGTCAGTGTTGCCACCTCTAGCTCTAATACAAGCTTCAATCCGACGGGGAATGCTTCTAATCAAATCGTCAACTTGTTCTCGAGGTAAGTTTGCCCACTCTTCTAGAGCGGCTTGAATGAGCTGATCCGCATTACCTGGATTATCCCCTCGAGCTCTAATCCTTCTTTTAATAAGGTTCCACACATGCTCAATGGGATTAATATCAGGTGAGCAGGCAGGCCAGCATCAGAACAGTGGCATCTTCAGTTTCCAGAAAGTCTGTGGTAACTCCTCTGGTATGTGGAGGGGCATTATCGTGCATGAAAATGAAAATATTTCCCACTGCACCTCGCCACAGCCTAACTATGGGTTCTAGTACCAAATCGACATACCGGCGACCCGTTAAACTTTGCCGTAAGGGACGCAAAGGTGTTTTTTCTCCCATCATAATACCTCCCCAAAACATTACAGTTCCTCCTTTATATTTTGGAACGGATCTGGCAGTTTGCAGTCTAGCTTGTCTTCCTCGACCTCTTAAAACCCGAATTCGACGGTCATCTGATCTCAGGCCAATTCTGGTTTCATCTGAAAAAAGGACATTTTGTCAATCTTCATTTGTCCAGTTCTGGTGTTCCAGACACCAATTCAGCCGATCAATTTTGTTCTGTCTGGATAACTCGGGAACCCTCAACTGCCTCCTGCTAAATAAATTTTGGGAACAAAGTCTCTTTCGTACTGTTGCAACTGAAATGTCAATACCTGTAGTGTGCAAAAGTTGCCTTTGGAGCTCCGGATGAGAAGAGGTTGGATCTCTTCTAGCTATGTGACCTAAAAACCGGTGTTGTCGATCACTAGTTACTCTACGACGACTTTCTCTAGATATGTTCTTGAGTGTACCCAATTCTAAAAATCTTGCATATGTTTTTGAAACAGCGCTCTGCGAGACGTGTAGAGTAGATGAAATTTGCCTTTGTGACATTCCCTGCTCAACAAGAGCAACAATTCTTCCCCTCTGAACATATGACAAACATACGTAGGGCATATTAACTTTTTTGAACACAAACTTAACTTTACTCTGACGTCTCGGTTTTACAACTTGACACAAATAATAAAATGTTGCAATGTGTACTTGATCAAATTTTATCAATTATTTATGAATCGTATTTCCAACAAAAACCTTTATCTCTTATCTGCAAAAAAAGTTGTCATACATTTCTTATTATTAGTAAGAAACACTGGGTGATTCCGTATAAGTTTGGTTGTGTGTATTTATATATAATGATCATATTATTTCTAAAACTTCTAAGCTGTTGGGTGTGAACGTAATTAAAATTTTAAACTTTACGCTAGTAAGATCCATACTACAATATTGTTAAAACGTGCAGTGAAGCTTAACATTTACAAGACTTTAATAAGACCGGTTTTGATATATGGGATTGAAACCTAGACTATATCCCAAAACGATGAGAGAATACTTGGTATTTTTGAGAGAAAAATATTTCGAAAGATTTTTGGTATATGGCGTCGGAGATTATATACTTTGAATTATCGTAGCTATACACAGATCTAGATAGGGGGAAATTGATTAAGGTGAAGTGGCTAAGATAGACTGGACGCATTGACAGGATATCATATAATGAGTACACGAAGATATTGACATTCTTAAACCCAGAGGACAGAAACAGTAGAGATCTTAAGATTCTAAGGGTCAGAAGATGGAAGGAATTTGCTAGGAATCGACGGGAGTGGCGACTTCTTTGCGAACAGGCCAAGATCTTTAAACATTTGTCGGGCCAATTATGATGATAATGAATTTCTTTCTTTTTGTAGTAATTATTGTTAACTAATGGGTTTACCTGTAAATATAATCAAACCAGATTGAACTATATCATAACAACTAAAATTCTTACCATGTCTAAGAAGTTTTTTCCATACAACTGTTCAGCTTCCAGTAAATCAGTATCTTCTTGGAGTCCCTTGGATCCCATGTACTCAGAAAAGCTTTTATGTATAGGAAATTCTAGACCTCTGAATATCTTCTTATCAGAATTCCATATATATTTGGTTTTTTGAAAGATAAACCATATGGATGGGCCCGTTTCCAGCTAAAAAATATAAATGGAAATTTATCTTTAAATAAAAATCAGAAATTGGAAATGTTAAAAGAAGTCGCTGAGGTGATTACATAAAGTGGCCTACTATAACAAATATTTTTAAATACAACTCATTAGAAACGTTCAGAGGTCATTTAGACAAAAAAAAATTTATTTTATAAAATTATGAATGATGTCTACTATAATAAATGTTATAGAAGGGCCCTAAATTTCATAAACAAATGTTTCCAGGTTTGATTTTAAGTTCCAGAAAAAACATTTATGTCATACTAGTTTATTATTGTGTTTTTATTGCTTAGTTACCAATTATGTAATAGTGTATTTTATGGTCCGCACGGGTGTAAAGATACAAACAAAAAGATAATAAAATTTCCGTAGCGTAGCAACATAACACGGATGATAGAATGTCTACTAGTAAATATATTGTCAAAATTAAATCGAATTTTCGGATTTTTTAGAACATATTTATTTTTAACTTTGAAAAATAAAGGCAGATATCGAGCACAGTTTTATTATATTTATTTGTAGATGCAATAACGAACTAGTATGACATAAAAGTTTGTATGCACCGCGGGTATTAATAGATGTATATGCCCTCGGGCGACTTACAAACCCTCGGGCCAGAGGCACTTGGGTTTGTAACATCGTCGCCCTCTGGGCATAAACATCTATTTAATACCCTTGGTACATAAATTACTAGTATAGATCTAGTTCTTCTTCTTAAAAGGTCTGGTTCTATCAATATATATTTATTTCTTACATACTAACCCTATTATGACATAGCCATACAAGTTCTGAACTTCCATTGTTAGGTGTTGGAATAACTTTTGCTAAGGTAGCCTTGTGTGGATCTTTTACCTGCAAAAAAACACGAAATAAAAACCATAACAAATTTATTTTCCTAACATCAAACACCATTTAGCTTTAGTATCATATTAGTTAACACATATTATGTAATAATGTATGGTTTAGCATTCCAGTACTGATGACATCCTTTACATTTTTTAGTTGCTCTTATTCTACTAATCTAACTATTCTTGTTTGCGTTTGTAAATTTATTTCGCTTAAGTAACTAGTAATAAATGAGGGTTAATGGGAAGACACCTTTCTATGATTTCAGTAGAGAATAGGCCTACTTCAGGGAAGCGACCTTGCCCACATGAGCCATGGTTTTCTCTTAATTCCTTACTGAGAGAAAACATGTCGCATCTCTTTATCCTTTCAAAATCTAGTTACTTTTTTCCTATCACTCCCTGGTGAAGGGCAGCAGTATCATCAGTACCAACTCAAGACGCAGAGGAAATGATCCTGGATTGGCTTGAAACTGGACTATCACGAGCATGATTGGAGCAGTTTAAATGGTTGAGGTACTACTATGGGGAAGGCAATGAGAAGCCACTCTATTATTATTCCCTAGTTTATTCATGATGGCACTGACATATTATACTGATCATGGTCCTCGGACACCAAGATCTGGCATGAGAAGATAAGCACACAGGGTTTCCCAGGCCATTATTTAGCGAAATTCCTGTGGCAATTAAAAAATAAATAAAGCATGAAAGCGTAAAATCAAGCATGAAAATAGGCACATGGAATGTGAGAAGTCTCTATGAGCCCGGTAAGCACAAAACACCACCATATGTGAGATGATAATACTCAATATACCAGTTCTTGGAATATGCAAGATATGCTGTCCGGGGACTGAAAAATGTGGGATGGGTGACATGGCGTATATATTACACAATAAATGGAGATTTATAATAAATCCCTGTAAAATACAACTAATAATGTTTAACCATAGAATCCAAGATATATAGAATCCTCTAGAAGACTATAAAAATATGTAAAAATATTATTAAATCGTCCCAATATGTCAAGTATTTGGGAATTAAAATAAACAACAAATTAAAGTTAAACTATGACACAGCATGCATAAAAAGAAAAATTATAACTAGGGTAAAACACAATGGGTAACGGGTGGATACTTCTCTGCGATCCCGGCATGGGATAGATCCACTTCAGGAATAGCACACCTGCCTACACGTGCTCATAGATTTCCTGGCGTTTTAATGGCTTAAAACCCCAAAAGTTATTTTCCATGAGAGACGAAACTACTGAACGGCCCTCAGTCTCCAGCGGCTCCAACACCCCCAACCAAGGTAGCGGTTAGAACAGGTTTGGAACAGAGGGTCCTAAAAATCCCCTGAAAAATCAGACTACTACAAAGAGCGACAAATGCATATTACTTCATACAATGTTAGAATTCTTATATAAGACCAGAAGATGATGGAACTGGAGGAAGAGCTAGAAAGAATAAAATGGGACATCATTGGTCTCAGTGAAATAAGACAGAGAAGCCCAAATTACTCGTAAATCAGGACACGTATTTCATTTTAGAGGAGAAGAAGACACTTCAAATGGTGTAGTAGGATACATTATACGTAGAAAGCACACACAAAATATAGTTGAAATTATGAGCATAAACCCGAGGATTGTATATCTCATCTTCAAACTGCAAAATGCAAGATATAACCTTAAGGTAATCCAGACATATGCTCCAACGACTACCCACGCGGATAAAGAAATTCAAGAATTTTATGAGGATCTAGAAACAACGTTACGTGTCACACCAGCATATTACACAATAATTATATTGGCGACTTTAATGCGAAAATGGGGTTTAAACAAGATGATGAAGAAGTAGCAATGGGTAAGTGTGGATATGGCGAAAGAAATGAACGAGGGCAAAGATTGCTGAACTTCTTGCACCAGGATAAATTTATCCATGGTGAACTCTTTTTTCGATCAAAAGCCTCAGCATAAATGGACATGGATCAGCCTAGATGGCAATGAAATAGATTATATCATAACATACAGAAAAGAAATATAATAAAAGACATCAAAGTACTTAACAAATTTTCAATAGGAAGAGACAACAGAAAGAACAAAGATGATCCTAAAAAGAAGAAGAAAGAAATGGATTCCCCCAGAACACAACGACCAAGACTTGCAAGACGAAATAGAAAATATAGATCAAGCAAATATCAAGAAAAATAAGGCTCCAACTACACAACATTGAAGAACTTAAATAAAGATATCCACCGGTCCACCGAAATAACTAAAATAATTCAAAAAAAACAAAAGTTTAAAAGTTTTGAGGCGAAATATGAGAAACAGGAACCAAAAATATGTACAGAATAAAAAACAAAGATAGAAACATTACTACAGATAGAACCAAAATCCTTGAGGTTGTCGAATACTTTTATCGCGAAATGTATGAGAGCACCGACGAAAGCCAAGATCAGCCCCTTCCAAAAATCAGAATTTTGATCAGAATTAATTAATACAGGGATCAGATTTAATGCCAGAAATAACACCATACGAAATAAAAACGGCACTTTTAGAAATGAAAAATAACAAATCCCCTGGCGATGATGGACTAGTGATCGAAGCGACCAAACTAGGTAGAAATAAATTTATCCAAGCTTTATCCAAGCAGGGAGACATAACAGATCTAAAAAACTACCGTCCTATCAGTTTGCTTTCACACACACACACACACACACACACACACACACAGACATATATATATATATATATATATATATATATATATATATATATATATATATATATATATGTATAAACTTTTCACAAAAATTATCAAAAAAAAGACGACGCTAAGTAAGACTTCTATCAGCCTGGAGAAAAAGCTGAATTTAGATCGGATACAGCACTAACGACCACTTACTAGTGTTAAAGAACCTCATAGAGACGTTTGCAGAATACAACAAACCATTGGCACTGATATTTGTGGACTTCGAGAAAGCATTCGATACCATAAGCCATCAGAAAAGTGCATTGACAGAATGCCGAATAGATCATAACTATACTAACATAATCAAATATATCTACCAAAATGCCACAGCTAGCATAAGACTACCTGAACAGGAAACAAATAAATTCTCTATATAGCGAGGAGTACGGCAAGGAGACACCGTCTCTCCAAAAGTATTCACGACGATTTTAGAATATACTTGTAAGAATTCACATTTGGACGAGCATGGTATCAACATAAATGGAGAGAAGCTCAGTCATTTGAGATTTGCAGATGACATCGTCCTTATAGCCGATCGTATGGACGATGCAATAATAATGTTTGAAAAATTATATCACGCCTCCTTGGAGGTCGGACTAAAGATTAATATGAATAAGACGCAAATAATGACTAATCTGGTGCTAAATCGAAAAATTGCTGTTGATGGAAGGGACATTGGGCAGACTGCATCGTATACGTACTAAGACAGCCAATTCGGTTGGGCAGAGATAAGGTAGAGGTGATAGACTTATATGCTTCTGCCAGGAATATAACCCGCTGTTAAGTAATACGCTCTTCAAGCTCCACCAAACGTCGACTTTACACATGGAAATCCCCTGCTGACTCACCTGACAACATCATAAGGAATCAGATAGATTAGGTATATAGCAGTACCAACAAGATATAAAAACATGATAAAATCATCAAAAACGTACCCTGGTGCCGATGTTCCTACGGACCACAATCTGTTGGTATGCAGAATGGTCATGAGAGTAAAACGGCTCGAGAAAAGATTTAATTTAAACACAATTGATATTAAGAAACTCACTAACCCAGAAACCGAAATAAAAGTACGAGAGCAACTAGGAAAGAAAATAAACGACATTAACGAGAACACGTCGGACATAATAGAGAGATGGGATAAATCGAGGGAAGCAATCCAAACAACATGCGCGACTCTATTAAAGCGTGACAGACAGAAGAAAGAATGGATGTCTGATGAGATAATGGATATGATGGATGAAAGACGTAAATTCAAGAATAAAAATGCAGAAAAATACCAGCAGATCCACAAAATCATAAGAACGAAAATTCGAGAAGCCAAAGAAAAATAATTTTCCAACGACTGCAGGGAAATATAACAATACGAACGGAAATACGACAGTTACAATATGCACAAAAAAATAAAATCAATGACAAACAAGAGGAAATTCAATAAGTCACCAAACAGCATAAAAGATAGCGATGGTAATCTTATCTCGGAGCCATCAACCATCTTAGAAACATGGAAATTATACATAGAAAAATTATTTGCATCTGACAGGAATGATGATCACCTATATGGAGAAGGAGAAACAGGTCCTTCAATCCTTAAATCGGAGATAGAAGATGCCATTGCAGCCCTAAAAAACAATAAGTCAACAGGTCCGGACAATGTACCCTGCGAAATATTAAAGATCCTATGTAAATCAGACAAACAGTTCCTTGATAATCTAGTTGTACTTTTCAACAACATATACAATAGCGGTAAAATCCCGGAGAACTGGCTACAGTCAACATTTATTACAATCCCGAAGAAACCAAATGCCCAGATCTGTGATGACTACCGGCTTATAAGCTTGATCATTCATGTCACTAAAGCGTTCACTAATATCATTCTTAGAAGAATATATGATAAATGTGAGTCAACTATCGATACATCGCAGTTTGGTTTTCGGAAGGCACTTGGAACTAGAGAAGCAGTTTTCGCTCTCCAGGTGCTTATACAGCGGTGTAGAGACGTTGATAAGGACGTGTATTTGTGCTTTGTGGATTTTAGAAAAGCATTTGACAATGTCAATCATGAACAATTGATGGATATTCTGCGAAAGACAGGTATTGATGACAAGGACATTCGAATTGTGGCAAACCTATACTGGGGTCAAACAGCAAGAGCAAAAATTGGCAATGAACTCACTGGAAGGGTGCAGATCAAAAAATGGTGTCCGTCAGGGGTGTATCTTATCCCCACTCCTATTCAATATTTATTCCGAGGAAATATTTAACAAATGTATGGAAAATGCAAATGAGGGCATGAAAATAAACGGCGAGTTCACGAACAATATAAGATATGCCGACGACACGGTGATCCTTGCCAGTACCATAGACGAATTACAACAGGTAATGGAAAGAGTTTATTCAGTTAGTGAGGAATACGGCCTGAGCCTCAACTTGAAGAAGACAAAGTGGATGCTGATAAGCAAAAAGCAACAACCTGCTCGACAATTACGGATAAGTAACATACTAATTGACCATGTAGAATCTTATGTGTACCTTGGCATCAACGTAAATGCAAAATGGGAATAGGCCACAGAAATTAAGGTGAGAATAGAACGAACTAGAGCAGCATTTAACAATATGAAAAAGCTCCTCATAAGCAAGGATTTGTCTCTTCCCCTAAAACTACGTCTAGTTAAATGTTACATTTTTCCGATCTTACTATATGGTATAGAGGCCTGGACGCTAACAGAGACGCTCACGAGAAAACTAGAAGCATTCGAAATGTGGGTGTACCGACGCATTCTTCGTATATCCTGGACCGAACATGTCACCAACATAGAGGTACTCCAAAGAATCGGAAAGGAGAAAGAAATAGTGAGCACAATCAAAGAAAGAAAGCTCGAATATCTAGGCCACATATTGAGACACGATAAGTACCGTCTACTGCAATTGATTGTCCAGGGGGAAATAGACAGTAAGCAAGTAAAATTTAATAATTCTAAGACAAAAATTGACACACTGCTACATATTCTCTACATAGCTGTACAGCATGAAGAGAGACTCTATGGAAAAATTGGAGGACTTTAAGGGTCTGCTGATGAATATTTATTAACATATAAGTTGGTCATATAGGATTGCATCTCTAAAAATTCTATACTTTTCTCTTGTCTGTTCCCAACTTAAAACTTCAACTGTTTGAGTAAAGGGTTTCCCTTTACTCAAACTTAAAGTTAGAGAGAGTTCAAAGAAAATTTCTGATGTACTGCTCTTTTAAATTGCGTAGACCTTATTCTGGTATAAATTTCTTGAATCTGGATTCTGGTCTTACTAGAAGAGTTAACTTTGTTTGATCTTTATTTTTAAGCTTGTTAATGAAATAATCCAATCTCCTGAATTGCTTCAGCTAATTTGTTTCTATATTCCTACCTGTTCACTGTGTCAGAATTCACTTTTCCATGCTCCTCATCACAGAACTAATTATGGTTCAAATATAAGTATAGTCTGACTCCCATGCATGATAATCAGTTACCTCATGAGATAGATATGTTTAACTTATGTATCAATAGATTTAGATAATGTTTAAAGTACTGAAATACTAAAATGCAAAATTATACTTTGTATAAATAAGCCTATACTTATTTATTGTATTCGTCTATATTTTATTTTTATATATTGTATATTTTTTAATGGTGCATTCTTGTTTAATATTGACAGTGGGTTTCTCCCGTTTGTTGTCAATAAATAAATAAATATACATGCATAAATCGACATTAAAATATTTTGTTAAGTAAAAATGTTCAGGAATAGTCCAAAAGGATTTTTCTTTGCTTTTTTTGATTGCTTGTCCTTCATGACTGGTGTGAATATAAAGGAGGCATAGAAAAACATGTAAAAGCATTAGGAACTAAACTAAATGCATTTGACTTATAATTTATGTGGCACTATATCAAAAAATATAATTGATTGATTGAGCACTTACCTTTCTACAACTAAAAAAGCAGTTAACATGTACTGACCAGTAACACGCCAGACATGAAAGCACTTGTAAACACCCAATAACTGCAAGACCAACAAAACCACCCTCATAATGTTCATAAAAACCATAAATTCCCAACCATAGATATAGCCATGCTGAATAAATTAAGATAAACGGTAGCAAATATAGATGTAGTAAAGTTGGTAAACGAGTATATAAAGAAACGTACTGGACCAAATCATCTAACTTTGGTGTTACACTCATTGTAGCAATTTAATTTTGAATATATGTATTTTTGGTCCACACATATGTGTATGTGAATGGTATGTGACAGCCCTTAGTAATCGTGTCAAAGTCAAAGTTTGTTGACACTGACTTGACAAATTGGTATGACATTAGTTATTTCTGCCACTGTCAGTAGTGTCAGTTAAAGTGTCAAAAATAATAATTTTGATCTTAGAGTAGGGAAGTAAAATTCCCTACTCTTAACTCTAAGATTTTGATGGATATAAAAATTGTTTTAATAGTACCTATAATAAAATAAAACCATTATATAAAAAATTAATTCTATGGTTTTTATTAATAGTTTTATTTCTATGATCTCTTAATTGCTGTTTCTTCTTTCAAAAAGTTTGTACCAATCTCTGGCGAAAAGGCCATAGCCGCGTAAAATGGTAAAATCTGCACTCGGCTAGATTTTTTTTTTTGGGTTGGGCAATTGAAAGTACACTAACTATGATTTTAATAATATCTATTAAAACATTACTCTGTTAGCATCTGCGTATAAAATCTTCTGCAATGTATTGTTTGAAAGACTTAAACATTTTACAAAGAATATTGTTGGTCAATATCAATGCGGATTTACTGCTGCAAAATCAACTATACATCAAATTCAAGCACATGGGCAGATTCTAGAAAAGTCACTAGAATATAACATAGATACACACTATCTCTTCGTCGACTTCAAAGGAGCCTATGACAGTGTTAAAAGAACTGCATTATATAATGCAATGATAGACTTTGTTTGGGATCCCACCGAAGTTGGTTAAGTTGACCCAACTAACAATGCAAAACGTAATCTCGTGCGTTAGAATTGAAGGAGAAAACTCTACATGCTTTGACGTTAATGATGATCAAATACAGGGGGAGGCTCTGGCGTGTCTCCTCTTTAATGTTGGCTTGGAAAAGGCAACCAGAAAATTAAATATTAGAATGAATGTTACTATTTTTAATAGAACCATGAGAAACATGGTGTAGTGTTTTACAAGGCTCGCGGAGCAATGTCGTATGAGTCTACACCATGTCTTATGAGATTTATGAGGAGCATTTATGAAACTTGGATGTATACTGAGTAATTATTTCAAAAATTTACAACTAAGGATTTAATTTGTTACATGTAAATATACTGTATTACTATATGGATGTGAAACATGGATCATGAAGGATAATATGATGGACAATTTAGGATGTGACTCAGGTATATGATAAAGTATGGCAAAGACGCCATAACTATAAACTAAGACTATATTTACCAAAACGATACTCTCATATACTTGGAAAGATATTTCAGAATTAAACAGGAAGATACATACACGGAACTGAAAGAAATTACAGCAGGGCTGCCACAAAGAAGTGTCTTTACCTTTTGTATACGTGTTATATTATTGTTCTAGAAAATAATACAATTGCAACATTTACCGATGATACTGCTATCATAGCAATATGCAAAACCAGCGAGGAAGCGACAGAAAAATTACACAGATGTTAATCAAATATATACTCCAGGGAAATAAGCAAAAAATAGACCATGTTCGTGACACTCAATAATCCAGGTCGCTGACAACTTTTTTAGTTATTGTAGACCTTATAGGAAGAAAACCTACTTGTTTCTTGCCTTAAATTTGGAGCCTTTTTTAATTATTAACAATTTAATGCAAAAAACGCGATTTTTTCTATGATTATTAATGATACTAGTATTAAAAAAATAGATTTTTGGAAGAAAATTATTTTTTCACGAATTGTTTAAATAGACTAGAACCTTTGCTTTCATTTGTCACCCACAGAATTACCCTATCTTAATTATCTTATGTTATTGTAAAAAAAAGTCTCTGAGATAAACAAATACAATAACTTTTAAACTAATTAATATATCGGTTCCAAATTTTGAGGGTTTGTTAAGTACCCCAATACCCAACTTTGGGTGGAACTCTAAAGTTTAAGTTTACTAAAAGTTTTTAACAATTGTCAAACAATTGTCACTTATTTTGCAGTTTGCGAAGCAACAAATTGACTTTTCAACTTTCAAAAATCGGCATTTTGAAGCTTTGTCAATATTCTAAAAAAATAAAATTTTGTAATTCTATGTCAATTATTTAGCTTTCTAATGGAGTGCAAAAAATAGAAAAAATCGCGTTTTTTGCATTAGATTGTTAATCATTAAAAAACGGCTCCGAACTTTAGGCAGGAAACAGATAGGTTTTCTTCTTATAGGTCTACAATAACTAAAAAAGTTGTCAGCTACCTGGATTATTGAGTGTCACGAGAAAATCCTTATTACCCTGGACTAATATGACTGGACAAGCAAGTGACGAAACAAACTTCATATATTATGTAAACTTTACTAACAAAAACGTTTAAAATAAATATTTCAATAACTATAAATAATCAAATTCCATATTCAAATACTGCAAAATATTTGGGTATTGTCCTATAAATATAAATAATCAAATTCCATATTCAAATACTGCAAAATATTTGGGTATTACTCTATAATAAGCCCTAATAATGTTATTCAACATTATTTATGAGAGAGTGTATATTTCTTACCTACCTGTCGGCGAGAATCCAGAGAGGGATTCATTTAGCAGTACTTTGAGATTTTTTAAAAAGTTTATATCAAATAGCTGCTTTGTGTTACACTTTATGTTAAAAAAATCGGTTGCCTGTAAAGTCGGTTTTACGGGCGAAGATTTTACGTGACAACGTCTTTTTCTCGGTAGAATATTTATTGATATGAATATTATTAAATTGCACAATAGGAACAAGGAATTGAATGAAAATAAGAATTGCACAAATTTTAACTATAGAAATATATTTTGTTTACTAAAACATTGTACATGTAAACTCAGTTTCTCAACTTTTGTGTCAATCTAACAATTAATCAATCAATCATAGTTTACGATAATGAAATATTAGTGTACAATTATTTACCTTTATTGTTGTAGTTGTTGTAAATGACGAATCTAAGCACTCCACATTTTCACTACAGACACAGCTGACGATACTTTAACCACACGTGTGAACTTGTATTATGACGCTTTCTCGGTTTTCCAACGCCAAGAACGCTCGAGAAAGACAGAGACACAAGCACGCACCGATTCAACGCGCCTAATTCTCTAGTGCTGCTCGCGCAGCGGACCGATCATGTTTGAGTGGGAGAGAGACGCAAGGCATTCGCCGGTCCGGCGGGCCTCTCTCTCGTTCGGTGACTCATCGTAACAGACGTGAGCGGGCGTTACACTTTTTCATGAGTGACTCCGAGCCACAACCTAATTTAAGACGTTGTCACGTCAAAATAAAAGCAGATTCGGAAAGTGGGTCAAATTCTGTAGTGCCCTATTTCAAAAAAAAAATTTTACGTTTATTTTAACCAAAAATATTTGAAAAAAAAATATTGTTTAAACTATTTATTAATTTACAACCAAATAGTGCACTAGAACTTTTTAAGACCTTTCATATAAAAAAAGAATCATCTCAATATCTGCCATAGTTTTTGCGTTATTTGATACATATAAACTTTTACATTGGAATTTAGCTATGCCCAGAATCGCGAGGAACGGCCTTAAGCTTGATCTATCACAACGGTATATATTGTACTGTGTGATGCCTAGTTCATTAGTCTCTATACTATCATATAATGAGGTTTCAGTAAATGCCAGTATATCATAATTATTCGCTGTTACTGATTCAAAAAGGGTATTAATTTTGTCCGTAGTCCTCTAAATGCCAGTATATCATAATTATTCGCTGTTACTGATTCAAAAAGGGTATTAGTTTTGTCTGTAGTCCTCTAACATTTTGATAAGAGACACTGTAATAGCCATTTGGTGCACATGTACCTCCAGATGGTCGTCTTATTGGGAAAAATTTTGTGAAATATTCGTAGATTTGTTATTGCTAAGCTATGTCAAATTTTTTCTCGTTGATCAACAATTACAGTCAGACAAGTGCATTGAATTGGCGGCATTCAGATATGTTTTTCATGATACAACAAGTAAAAGTTAACAATGACAGAGTCACAGTTCGTTTTGTGTTAATTTATAGCTGGACTCTAGCTTTATTTTTAATTAGATGAAATTCTATACCAGAAACAATAGAAAACCATAACTTTTAGATTTCTACATTAAAATCTACAATATTACGATGTTGTTTATTTTTTCATTGAACTCTTTATATAAAAACAGCAAATGTGAGTTCTTCTTCTTCTTCTTAGCCTTCTGTCGTCCATGTTTGGACATAGGCCTCTCCCAACTAATTTCATCGGTCTCTATCCTGAGCAACATATTTCCAATTTTTCCGGCTATTCTTTTAATGTCATCAACCCATCTCATCTGTGGTCTTCCTCTTGGTCGTTTACTTTCGTAAGGTCTCCAATGTTGTATTGTAGTATTCCAACGTTGGTCTTTTTGTCTAGCAGTGTGGCCTGCGAAGCTCCATTTAAGTTTGGCAATTTTTGTTGCTATGTCCTCGACTTTTGTTTTGAATCTTACCCAGTCGTTCCTGTTTTTATCTGACAGTCGTATACCTAACATTGCTCTTTCTGTTGTGGCTAGTTTATTCATGTTTGCCTTTTTTAGGGTCCAGGTTTGGCATCCATATGTCATGATTTGAATACTTTGCTCCTCAAGTATTGGGGTATTTTGCGGTTCTTAAGTATCCAACTAAGTTTTCCAAATCCTGCCCATGCTAGTCTTGCCCTTCTAGTAATTTCCGCACTTCGGTTCTCTTTGTCAAGTCTCAGGATTTGGCCTAGGTAGATATATTCCTGGATTTGTTCTATCTCACTGCCATTTATAGTTATACGTCTGGGGACATCTGTGTTTGTCATATGTCAAATGTGAGTTAATCTCACTTAAATAGCTGATGTCGGATTTCTTGTTTACGGTTTTCTCTGTTTCAGAGATAAGAGCCATCTCAAGAAACAATCTTTTAAAATAATTGTTTTCAATTTCTAATACCTTGGCATCTATGTAATTTATTTCGTAATCTTTTTGGTTAACGTGCATAGATAAACTACACCTATCTGGATATTTCTTCGAATTAATCTTGTGAGAGGTAATACGGTCCTTTAATCGCCTTAATGAATAACCAATGTATTGCAAATTACAATTGGGCAGCAAGGAATACTATAGACTATATTAGACATATTATCTTTTAATGTTTTTTCTTTGAGTTTGGAGAAGACTATTAATTATATATATATATATATATATATATATATATATATATATATATATATATAAATACGTCAAATTATCGGGTAAAGTGGTCTGTAATCAAAATCTTTCTTTTTTCTTAATTACTCAATATTTCGCCATTTATTTAACAGCTTCTTCAGGAGTAAACTAAAACAATTTGAACATTACAAAAAATGGCGTACAAATACATTTTAAAACACTTACAGAATTTAAAAGATTTCACAAATAAAAAATGACATTGAAGTATTTGAAAAACTGAATGTCAAGATTAAATTGTCTTAAGCACGTTCGTTACAGCTATGCGATAAAAAATTAAAATTATTTCAAATGTAAAAATAAAAATAACAATAAAAGAAAAGTAAGAAGAATAATATTTCTTTGATGAATTATTAAGGTTAGTTGTTATTAAGATGAATGTTGGCTATTTTGAATGTTTATAAATTTTGTTCAATATGTTACAATATATATGTTACTTAACTGTCCAGTGTCAGTTTTATAATTTAAAGTGTTTTTATTTTTGTTAATGTAATACATCTCAAGAAATAATCTACTTTTGTAGTTATCAGTCTGTGCCAAAATTTGAGCTTTGTTATAGTCAAATTTTGGCACAGACTGATAACTACAAAAGTAGATTATTTCTTGAGATGTATTACATCAACAAAAATAAAAACACTTTAAATTATAAAACGGACACTGGACAGTTAAGTAACATATATTGTAACATATTGAACAAAATTTATAAACATTCAAAATAGCCAACATTCATCTTAATAACAACTAACCTTAATAATTCATCAAAGAAATATTATTCTTCTTACTTTTCTTTTATTGTTATTTTTACATTTGAAATAATTTTAATTTTTTATCGCATAGCTGTAACGAACGTGCTTAAGACAATTTAATCTTGACATTCAGTTTTTCAAATACTTCAATGTCATTTTTTATTTGTGAAATCTTTTAAATTCTGTAAGTGTTTTAAAATGTATTTGTACGCCATTTTTTGTAATGTTCAAATTGTTTTAGTTTACTCCTGAAGAAGCTGTTAAATAAATGGCGAAATATTGAGTAATTAAGAAAAAAGAAAGATTTTGATTACAGACCACTTTACCCGATAATTTGACGTATTTATAAATTATTTTTTGGTCGAAATAATCATTTCTAATATATATATATATATATATATATATATATATATATATATATATATATATATATATATATATATATATATACAATATTATATAATAAACGAAAAGAACACATTTAACTTCATTGAGAGAGGCATAACATAATAAAAAAAACAACATATTTTGGCGCTTGAGTTGAAATAAGGCGCAATCAAAAAGCTATATTGCAATTTTCGTTTGAATAAAATTGTAATTTGTTAAACTATTAAATTCTTTATAAAAAAATACTGCACAAGCTGGCGACGACTATGTTTCTCGTATTTATGTGAATTTAATATCTGAACTAGCATTGCGTGCACACGCAGTGCACATAGTTCTTACAATCCAGTTGATCGCCCTTTTTATGCAACGCATATTATTTCATTTAGCCGCTCTTCTGGTACCAATTCATTCTGCCATATAAGTACTATTAGTTTATGGATTACTGCAAAAAGTTGATCACCACCTTTTTATACATTTCCCAACAGATTTAATCGATTCCTGGGGCTTTATTGTCGTTGAGTTTTAAGACGGCATTTGACACTTCTATTATTGTTGGGTTTCTGTGTAGTTGACGAAGTAGATTTTGTTGATTGTCTATGTTGGAACCTCCTTCAATATCGTGTATATAATATATTATATATATATATATATATATATATATATATATATATATAAGTATATATATATATATATATATAAGTATATATATATATATATATATATATATATATATATATATATATATATATATATATATATATATATAACTGTTTTGGATGGGTTGGAGTCAATAATAGGGCTATTGGTTAACTATTTTTTTATTCTCGAGCTTTCAATTGTGTTTACAATTATTATCAAGAGCTAAAAAAGACAAAATACTTACAAGGTTGAACTAAAAAGAAAAAACAATTTTTGTTAACTTACCAAATAAAAATTAGTTTGGTAAGTAAAAAACACTGCTTACATCTTCAAAATATTTAATACAAAAATGTTTTTATCTAATAAATGTTTCTCTGAAAAATTTTTATAATTTTGAAAACATTTTTTTAATATAAGAATAATTGAATTTATAAATAAGTTCAAATAGCAACCAATTACAAATAGCCTCAATGTCATAAATGCCAACATAAAATTTTTATTTTTGACAATTATATTGCCAAAAGTAAAACTTCGTTTAAACATTCTTTTTTGTTTAGTAACAAAAAGAAGAAGATTTATTCACCGTTGACAGATGTCTGAAAGAATGTGACAGATATATGGAGAATTAAATATGACATTTATTATAAAATATAATTAAGCAATATAATTGTCAAAAATAAAAATTTTATGTTGGCATTTATGACATTGAGGCTATTTGTAATTGGTTGCCATTTGAACTTATTTATAAATTCAATTATTCTTATATTAAAAAAATGTTTTCAAAATTATAAAAATTTTTCAGAGAAACATTTATTAGATAAAAACATTTTTGTATTAAATATTTTGAAGATGTAAGCAGTGTTTTTTACTTACCAAACTAATTTTTATTTGGTAAGTTAACAAAAATTGTTTTTTCTTTTTAGTTCAACCTTGTAAGTATTTTGTCTTTTTTAGCTCTTGATAATAATTGTAAACACAATTGAAAGCTCGAGAATAAATAAATAGTTAACCAATAGCCCTATTATTGACTCCAACCCATCCAAAACAGTTATATATTTGTTCCAAACGAGTCACAAGTACTTCTTCTTTTTTCTTATTCTTATATATATATATATATATATATATATATATATATATATATACAGATTCGGCAAATTTTCAACTACCGTATACGTTATTCAGTATGTGGAACAAAGATAACACTTAATTGTTTGAATAGAAGTGAGAGGCAGTCATCATCTCGACGGAGTAGGTATGACTTTTAAACAGTGTTGCTATTATTTCTGTTACATATTTCCTTCTAAATTTTAGTCCGATGCATGAGTCTAAAATAATATTTAAATCCACTACAGTTCATTGTAGAATAAAAATTAATATTGTCCCAAAAAAATTCAAATAAAGTAGCCACGTAATTGTTATTTTCTAATCGATTTTATCAATTACTTTATTAGTTAACAAAGAACAGTGATTTAAGTAATTTATGTGTGGCAACAAGGCATTATTCCCCTGAAGAGTTTGAAATTTTAAGCAACGCCTTCTTTTACAGTGCAAAGCGGCATAAAAATACACCGATGACCGACAGTAATTATCGGACGTTGATGGGTAACTTAACAAACATTAACTAAATATAAATATTATTTTTATAAGAAAAAAACCAATCAAAAAAATTATTCTAAATAATTAAAATTAAAGGCATTTTTAAAAAATCTCTAACCAATTAAATGTTCAAACAAACCACCATTTTAAGCTAAACAAAATCCGAATCTATCAATTAAAGCAAGTCTCATTGCATTTAGCTGATTTGGTTGTACTCGACTACAAAGTTGAACAATTTTTTCTTACAATTCTGCTAAATTGGTGGCTCGTTCGAAATCATGCCGATATAATTTTGATTTTAGCATTCCTAAGAAATAAAATACCAAAGGTGCTAAATCTGGTGATCTAGGGGGCCATTTTATTGTTCCTCGTGTAGAAATTATTCGTCCAGGAAATGTTTGTTCCAAATAATTTGTAACTTCGATTGCATTATGTGCTGTGCAACCATCCTGTTGAAACCAAACATCATCGAAGTTGACCGCAAGGTTTCGAACAGCTGGAATAATCTGATTGCGTAATAAATCTAGATACTTTCGCCCATTCAGATTTCCCGTAATAAAAAATGGACCAATTATATTATCGTTATAAATGCCAGTCCACACATTTAATTTCTTTGGGAATTGTGTTTTCACAGCAATACTCAAATGTTTCTTTTCCCTAGACCAATAGCGGACGACAGATGGATTATGACGTTTATGGATTGTGAATGAAGATTCATCGGAAAACATTTTTTAAAAAGTTATTGTTTTTAAAAAGCAGCAATAAATAACTGTATTATTTCTACAATAGAATGGTTCCCATAATACCATTTCACCATTTGAATCTTTTCTTTTTGAAAATACAGTAGAACCTCGATAGGTCAAACCTCAATAAATTAAAAACCTCTATAACTTCAAAAAATTATATGTTCCCTTCCCATCGGAGCCCAAAGCCTCTACAACTTAAAATACACAATCTCGATAACTTAAATAAATAATATCAATATTGGCCCTCAGTAACTTAAAGAAATGTTTTCACAATCCCTATAACATAAAATTGTTTACCAATGACAGCTGAACAGCTTACTGTATCATAATTTTTGATCACTGTTCTAGAAACATCGATTTAGGTACTGTGTGATACCTTGCTTAAAATGAGTTCAAAAAGAAAATTAACAACGCTAACATATGCTGATAAATTAAAAGCTATAGAAGCAGTGAAAAATGGATTCAAAAGAAAAGAAGTTGCGGCTCTGTTTGGAATACACGAGAGTACATTATCAATCATCATAAAAAAAGAAACCGAACTATTGAAAAAACAAGAATCACGAGACAAAAATTGCCGAATTCCCTAATTTGGAACAGTGTTTGTTTACGTGGTTAAAACAATATCGAAACAAAAACATCAGTATCAGTGGACCCATACTGAAAGAAAAGGCTATAGAGTTCGCTAATTCACTAAAAATCGATAATTTTAAAGCCAGCAATGGCTGGTTAGAAAATTTCAATAAACGAATGATTTAGCCTTAAAAAAATGTGCGGCGAAAGTACAAGCGTAAGCAAATCAGTCTGCCAAGAATGGAAATCTGACTTGCATAATTTAGTGAATAATTATGATCCCAATGATGTTTTTAATGCTGATGAAACTGGTCTGTTTGTTAAATATCTTCCCGAAAAAACATTAACATTCAAAAATAAAAAATGTCATGGAGAAAAACACAGCAAGGAACGACTTACGATTCTGCTTTGTGCAAATTCTAAGGGCACAGAAAAACTCAAACCTTTAATTATATAGGTAAGTCAAAAAAACCTCGGTGTTTTGCAGGTTTAAAATCACTACCCATGGATTATGACGCCAATAAAAAAGCATGGATGACAGCAGAACTTTTTAAAAAATGGCTGAATAATATAGATTAGCAAAGGGCAACTTGAAATAGAAAAATTGTTCTGTTCATTGACAACTGAACAGCACACGGAGGCATACCACCATTAAAGGCAATCAAAGTACAATTTCTTCCACCAAACACAACATCACAACTTCAACCTTTGGATCAGAGTATCATTAAAAATTTTAAAACATTATACAGAAAAGAAGTTGTTAGAAGAATGATAGCTGATATGGAGCAAAATACGATTTCTTCTATCAATGTTCTTCAAGTAATGAGGATAATGAACAAAACATGGTAAAACGTAACACTCCTCACAGTGAAAAACTGCTTTAGAACCTGTGGTTTTTCTTCAGAACCTCAAGAAATCATTTTGAAGAGGAAGATAATAATGATCCTGAATAATGGAATAACAACATGCACTGTATTTAAAGTTATAAAGACGATGAATTTAATGACGACCCACAAACTTCATCTAAGAGCATATCAATCAACGAAGCAAGAGTGCTATAACGACTGTACGATCATTTATAGAGCAGTGTAGAAACATAAAAGATAACGTATTTTCTTCTCTATGTTATTTAAAATCAAATCGATTTAGAATCTATGAATTGTTTAAATCAAAAGAAAATCTCAGACTTTTTTTAGTAGACTATACCTTTAATTATTGCTTTAACTTTTTGTAACGAATATATTAAATGAATGATAGAAATAGACCTTACCTTATTGACCTTAAACCTGCTGTACAGATAAGGACCGCCTATTCTTTTGAGGGGAAGTCGTAGAGGGGGCAAATGGTTTATACTATTTGTCTGTCTACTGAAGTGCGATATTTATTTAGCTCACGCTGTTGTCGCATCTCAATTTCTCAATTCAGTATTCTTTGTTAATTAATGAAGTAATGATATAATCGTTTAAAAAATAATACTTACATGATTACTTCATGTAAGGTTTGTTGGGGCAATATTAATTTTCATTCTACAATGAACTGTAGTGGATTTAAACATTATGTTACACTCATGTATCCGACTAATGTTTTAGAAGGAGTTATGTTACAGAAATTTCGCAACACTGTTTAAAAATTAGACTCACTACTCCAAGTGCGTGGATTGTGTCTCACTCGTATTCAAACAATTAAGTGTTATCTTTGTTCCACATACTGAATAACGTATACGGTAGTTGAAAATTTGCCGAATCGGTATATATATATATATATATATATATATATATATATATATATATATATATATATATATATATATGTATAAGAGTAAGAAAAAGAAGTACTTGTGACTCGTTTGGAAAAAATATAAAACTGTTTTGGATGGGTTGGAGTCAATAAAAGGGGCTATTTGTTAACTATTTTTTACTCGAGCTTTCAATTGTATTTACAATTATTATCAAGAGCTGCTAAAAAATACAAAATATCTTACAAAGTTGAACTAGAAAGAAAAAATTTTTGTTAACTCACCAAATAAAATTAGTTTAGTATATAAAAATGCTGCTAACATATTTCAAAAAATATTAATACAAAATGCTATAATCTAATAAATGCTTCTCTGAAAATTTAATATAATTTTGAAAAAGTTTCTTAACATAAAAACAATTGAATTTATAAATAAATTTGAATAGTGACAATTACACTTAAGCCTCAATGTCATAAATATCAACTTAAAATTTTTATTTTTGACAATTATATTGCCAAAAATAAAATTTTGTATAAAAATTCTTTTTTGTTTAGTAAGAAAAAAGAAGAAGATTTATTCACCATTGATAGATGCCTGAAAAAATGTAACAAATAAATGGAAAATTAAATCAAAATGTGATATTTTACTGGTTTCATATATAAACTACATAGAAATAATATAATTATAAATTTTGCTTAGATTTTGAATTTCTGACCTTTTGTTTAAATTATGGGATCTAGTCTTTCACCCATTCTCAGTAGCTATGTCATGGATGATGTTATCAGTGATTGTATTAACAATTGCACTTTTTTCATTCCTTTTATTAAAAGATATGTAGATGATTTAGTTTTGGCACTTCCTACTTATTCCACTGGAATAAGCTTGACTGTTCAACTGGGCCCGGACTATTCTTCGTTTACAAATTGTTGAGAGCACGAAATATGCCTCAAACTCATAAAACGGTCGTAAATCATAGGCGTTCCTAAGGTGTTTATTCATTAAATAATAATATAATGTTTTAATACTGTTATATATAATATTGATAATATTTTAATACTAATATATTTAGCAAAAAAACAATTAAAACTTTCACGACTAATGTTGGTTATTATATTATATTAATAAAAATAAGAATTTAACCATTAACAATTTTGTAAATAAGAATACCTTATCTCTTTGGATATTTCAATACTAATCTTCGCGTTTAATCACTTTACTAGAAAACCTGGAATTCATATCCGAAGGTACTATTCGTTCCAAGATAATTAAGATGGAATTCCCCAGATTTTTAATAATATAATTATACTCGAAACTTAACTTGAAAGGATGAAGTTATTACGAACAAAAACAATTTTTTTGTTTAGTACGTTTTTGATCGCATGTAATTTACTGCTCGTCGGTGTTTCCGCATCTACGGCAGTAATTAGCGACTCGAATATTTCTGTTGCGAATTATATGCAGTGCGTGAGTGATTTTTTATTCCATATATCTACGAACATATACGTACCTTTCGCTCGTGCTCGTTTTGTTGGATTGTTTGTGATGGCTTCATCATCAAGTTTTACACCGGTACTGTTGCGTACAGTCAGTAAGTCTGTCTATTCACCAAGAGAGAAGACTATTGTCCTGAATGTTCACGATGCTCTGGTTTCTCAGAATCCCACAAACACTGTTCGCAACATAGTCGAAAGTTGTGCCAACATGACTGGCGTAGGAGAGTCAACTTTATATAGGTTCCTATCAGAAAGAAAAAAACACGGTATAGCTAACCCAAACACAAACGAACACTTAAAGAGAGGGAAAAAGCCTATTGAAATTGATGAATTTGCCAAAAATGGTATTCGAAGGAAAATTCATGGATTTTTTTTCAAAAAAGAAATACCAAACCTAAACAAAATTTTACAAGAAGTTAGAGACGACCCGGATTTGCTTCATATCGGACGAACTAAATTGTGGCAAGTTTTAAAAGAATTAAATTTCCGGTGGGAGAAATCAGACCGAAAATCACTTTTGATTGACCGGGAGGAGAAGATGATGTTGGAGAAGAAATTATCTAAGATTCATACGAAAATTCCGGGCTGAAGAAAGGCCCATCTTCTACCAGGATGAAACGTGGGTAAACTCAGGTCATACTCTAAAAAAAATTTGGTCAGATAAAAATATATTAAGCTCCAGGCAAGCCTTTATGGAAGGTTGGTCTACTGTTATCTCCCCACCTTCTGGTAAAGGCAGTAGATTAATAATTTCTCACATTGGCAGTGAAAAAGGATTTGTTAAGCATGGTTTGTTGGAATTTCATTCCAAAAGCACAAAAGACTATCACGAGGAGATGACAGCTGATGTTTTCGAAGAGTATTTTGAGCAAATGATTAAACACATACCACCAAATTCAATTATAGTATTAGATAATGCACCTTATCATTCACGACTAGTAGAAAGACTTCTAACGAATGCGTGGAAGAAACAGGATATTCTTGACTGGCTGCGGAATAAGTATCTGCCTTACGAAGATGGAATGGTAAAAGCAGTACTTTTAAAAATTGCCCGGCAACACAAATCTAAGTTCAAGAAATACGTAGTTGACAAAATGGCGGAAAGGCGAAACATCACAGTCTTTAGACTTCCCACCCTACCACTGCGAAATAAATCCAATTGAACTCATTTGGGCACAAATGAAAAGTTATGTGGCTAGAAAAAATACGTCATATAAAATACAAGCTGTACGTGAATTGTTATACGAGTCTTTATAACATATTACAAAACAAAACTGGAAAGATGCAGTAAGACATGTAATAGAAGAAGAACAAAAAATGTGGGATCTTGATAACATAATTGATGTGACCGTAGAGATTATTAACCTAATTATTAACCCTCAAGACGACTCGGATTCCGAAGTTGATCCTATTTATTTTGAATTTGAATAGTTTTCTAATCGTAATTATATAAGGTAAGTAATAGTAGTTGTAATCGTAAGGTATTAAAGGGGAAAGGCGCAAAATGTCGCCTGTCAAAATGTTCAATGTGTTTTAAATGTATCCATTTTTTTTTCAAATCCTGAGAAAACTAAAAAGCATTTTTGAAAAATTTAAAGGCAGATATGAAATATTTTTTAGAATAAATAAAAAGTTTCTTTTGAATGCAATATTTTCAATTAAAAATTATACTATATTTTCTCTTTTATTTTCACCCCTGTTACATAACATATTAAAATAAACATTGTAGAAGTTTTCGGGGACTTTCTGCCCTGAGTAATAATGTAATCTTTCATTCTGCGTTTAAATTTTTCAAAAATATTTATTAGTTTTCTCCGGATTCGAAAATAATGGATACATTTAAAACACATTGGAAATTTTGCCAGGCGACATTTGGCGCCTTTTTCCTTAATTAAATAAATGTATCTTTTACAAATGGCAAGAAACTTTTTATTTTTGAATAAAATAAATAAGTTTTATTAAAAAATACAATTTACATAAGTAAGTACAATTTAAAAAATATATTTATTTAGTTCAAATAAATGTTTCAATCATATACTCTACGACACTGGTCGTTCATTTCTAACCATTCAAAATACCCCCGTAGTAGGATTATAAGGTATTGTATTCCTTCAGATATAAGGTGGGTTAGTCGAAAACGTCTTAAACCGTCAGTTTTAGGTTGGTTTTTACTATTATATCGTATTACCTATCCTCTCTGTATTTCAGTTTTCTAATTAGGGTTAAACTTGTAGTGAGCTATCAACAAATTGTGAACCGTGTATACCTCCTTCTAATTCTTTAAACTCCTGTTTTGAAATTAATAATTTCAAAATAATACTCATTATTTTGTCTAATCATGTTTATTTATTGTCTATTGTCGTTTTATTATTATAACTAGGCAAAAATTGAAACTACGGTGGACTATACACTGGCTTTATTTTAACGCTGTTTAAACTAAAAACATCGTTTTTTGTAAATGAAAACTTTTTCTTGCACGAATTTATGGTTTTTACCGAACTGCCAACGGCTTTGCTGGTTGATGTCTAGTCTCGATCTCCATGTCGTCTGCTCGGTGCGCGCACTCCTCGCTGAAGACACGCACACTGTTGTACAAAAAGTCTAAGATAATTGTTTGCGGCGCAAACATGCCCCCGGCCTTGAAAGCAAAGGGCCTTAGCTTTCAATTGGTAATGGACAAATTTTCGTAAAGCTCCGCTTAACGATTCCATCTTGGGTCTTGATTGATGCTACTCTTGCGACGTCATCAGAGCCTTTGAAAATATGAACGATGCGACCTAAACGCCATTGAGTAGGTAGAGTATTGTCCGACTTGAGTAAAACAAGAGAACCCTCAGATAGGCTGCCATGGTTGGTTTTCCATTTGGTTCTGTATTGAAGTTCGGCTATGTATTCGAGACTCCAACGTCGCCAAAAATGCTGACACAATAACTGGATGTGCTGATATCTGGTAAGACGGTTTACCCTTTCTTCAGTAATGTTGCGGTCTGGACATGCAACCAATGGTCGACCAATTAAAAAATGAGCAGGAGTTAATGGAGTATAGTCGGAGGGATCGGACAGAGCGGACGGGAATTTAATATAGCCTCAATTTGATTTAACATAGTATTGAATTCCTCAAATGTAAAATGAGTGTTTTAAAGAACTCTCTTTAAATGGTGCTTGCAACTCTTAACACCCGCTTCCCAGATTCCGCCCATATGTGGTGAATACGGTGGGTTGAAATGCCATGAAATAGCTTCTTGAGTATATGCTTTCTGCAAGGTTAGTTCGTTATTAGAAAGAAAAGTACCTAACTCTTTAAATGCCCCAACAAAATTAGTTCCGTTGTCGGAAAATATCTTTATAGGCTTGCCCCTCCGTGCAACAAATCTACGAAGAGCAAGTAAAAATTCGTTTGCTGAAAGACTTGAAACAAGTTCCATATGCACCGCCTTTGTAGTGAAGCAGATAAACAAGCTGATGTAACCTTTAATTATAGAACCACCACGCCCCTGGTGCGTTTTGATATTGAAAGGTCCAGCATAATCTACTCCGGTATAGCTAAAAGGGCTAGACAAATTGAGGCGCTCCTTAGGTAAATTACCCATCATAGGTTGTATGGTCTTTGGATTAAATCGAAAACAAGTGAGGCACGATTTAACTGTTGACCTAGCGAGTCTTCTGTCCCCGATGGGCCAGAATTGTTCTCGGATAGTGGCTAACAAACCCTGAGGACCAAGATGCATTAATCTATAGTGCTCAAATTGAAAAATAAGCTGACAAAACTTGTGCTTTGAGTCTAAAACAATAGGATGAATTTTATTAAATTCATAGGAAGAATTGATCAGACGACCGCCTACCCGCAGAAGTCCTTTATCGTCCAAAAATGGGTTTAGACTAGCTAGTTTGCCCTTAATTATTGATTTGCTATTGGTTAAGAGTTCAATTTCATTTGAGAAAGATTCCTTTTGTGACATTCGAATTAATGAATGAAAAGCTTGATCTAATTCGTCAATGGAAATAGGATATTTATTAAGAGATCTTTTCTCCTTATCTGAGCGCAGAGAATTTGATTTGAAACGAAAACACACAGCAACCACTCTTTTTAAATGACTAAGACGTGAAAAGCGCTCAAATGGAAATAACTTTGAGGCAGTGGCCAAATGAGTGAAATTCTGTTGCTTTAATTCTGGTAGGTCCAAAATATAGTCGAACTTTGAGGTGGGCAAGGAGGATTCATTTAACTGAAGCCATGGAGGACCTGACCACCATATCTCGTGATTCAAAATATGGCTGGGAAATAGACCTCTGGACAAGATGTCACATGGATTGTCACGTGATGATACGTGTCGCCATTTGCAATTGGAAGTGAGAGATTGAATTTCGGATACTCGATTACTGACGAATGTGTTCAGTAAATTTGGACTGGTGCGAATCCAGGATAGTACTATAGTAGAATCCGACCATAAAATAGTTTCGTTTATTGTTATTCTTAAAGATTGCTCCACTTTATTGAATAAACGTGCTAACAAATATGCTCCGCAAAGCTCAAACCTAGGGATACTAATTGTTTTTATTGGAGCTACCTATGACTTGGAGCAAAGTAAATGAATGTGGACCTTATTGCCATGATCTACACTACGCAAATAAATGCACGCCCCATATGCAATACTAGAGCTACCGGCAAATCCATGAATTTCAATGTATTTATAATTCTTGCATATGGCATGCCTAGGAAGACTGGCTTGACTAAGCTGGGCTAATTCAGATTGGAATTTAATCCAACGTTCTGCTAAATCGTTTGGAATGGGTGCATCCCAAGAAGTCTTCTCGAGCCAAAGTTTTTGCATTATAGTTTTGGCTAACACTGTGCATGGACCTAAAATTCCTAATGGATCAAAAATCTTGGATATTGAAGAAAGAACAGATCGCTTCGTAGGAATTTTATTAATGGGTAGTGTTTCCACCTCAAAATGTAGTAAATCCGCATTACATGACCATGTTAGTCCAAGCGTTTTTGCCTTTTCTTCTGGATCAAACTTCAAAATACATGCATCGTTTGAATGATGCAAGCCATCTAATACTTTATTGTCATTCGAATACCATTTTCGTAGATTAAAACAACCTGCCTTTAAAATGTTTGAGACGGTTTGACAGATATGTTGGGCGTCTTCAATAGTGTCTGCTCCAATAAGCATATCGTCAACGTAGAAATCGCGCAGAATAATTTCCGCTATCTCGGGAAAAGTTTTTTCATTGTCTGTGGCGAGTATTCTTTGTAAGTTTTTGCGCTCATCGTCAACAGTAATCATGCGATACATTTTCTCGATGTCCGCTGTTACGACATATCGGTGCTGACGAAATCTAATTAGTATTGAAAATAGATCATCCTGTAAGGTAGGCCCGACGCATTGAATATGGTTCAAAGACAATCCTGATGTGGTCGGTGCTGAACAGTCAAATACTACTCGTAGTTTGGTAGTCAAACTTTGTTCACGAAGCACTCCATGATGTGGCATATAGTATACAGGATGAGGATAATCGTTTTCTTCTATCGCAGTCATGTGATTAAGCTCTTGGTATTCTTGTATGAACTGAACGTACAATTCACGGAATGATGGATTTCTTTTTAGTTTTCTTTCAAGGCTGTAGAATCTCTGTTCTGCTTGAACCTTGGATTCACCTAGTGATTCTGGTGACTGCTTTAATGGAAGACGCACAATAAATCGACCGTTCTCGTTACGACGTGTATTTTCCTTGAAGTGCTCTTCACAAAATTGCTCTTCAGTGGAGAGAATCTTGGTAGATTGGCATTCCTCCAATTCCCAAAATTTTGCTAATTGCATTTGCAAATCCAAATTAATGCTAGTGCTGAGGTGGCATCTAATATTGTTTAAACTAGAGAGGCCGACCTGACCCGATGCAACCCATCCTAGATGAGTCTCTTGGAAAACGTACTGGTTGATTTTGATTTGGTTGGGACATAATAGTTGCCAAAATAGATCTGCCCCAATTAAAATGTCAATAGGTCTAGATTCGAGAAGCTTAGAATCCGCTAGTATAATATTGCTTGGGATATTCAAGGTTTTATTATCGACAAATGTTGCAGGTAGATTGCTAGTTATTTACTTTAGAATAAAAAATGTAACATCAGCTTTAAAATAGTGATATTGTGATTCTATACATATATTGCACTTTCTGGAAGAACAAGAAGTCTGATTGCTGATGCAAGTGATGGAAAGATTGGTAGCTTAACCCTAAAAACCTAAGAGATTGAAGAAGCGCTCGGTTATGAATGATTTCTGAGAACCTGAATCTAGAAGCGCACGCGCAATGTGATATTTACCCCTCGAATCTGCTATTTTTACACAGGCAGTAGGCAGTTGATAAAATTGTTTGCTGCACAGAGGGCAATGCAGTTATGGTAGTTAGAGAAGTTATGGTAGTTATAGTTTCATTGTTTTCATGTTTATTACTAGAGATTTCCTCATGAATAAGAGTATTGTGCCATTGCTTACATTTTCGGCAAGGCCCTAGTTTGCATTTAGAACGAATATGGCCTGTTCTTAAGCAGTTTAGACACAATTTGGCTTTATTGACAAAATTGTGCCTCTTAAAAATAGAAAGCCTAAGACATTGCTCACAGGAATAAATTGAATGATCGCCCTTGCAGAAAACACAACCTTTGCTAGTACCGTTAAACTCGCTTGTAGAAGTAAAACTTCGAGCATACCCTTTAGACCGTTGCTTGGCATCGAATTTACCCGATTTCTCTTGTATTGAAGGCTGCTTTTCAATCTTTCCCCTTTATTTTTTCTAAATAGTCTGCACGAACCCTTAGAAATCGCTCCACGTTTCGTCTTGCATCTCTTTAGTGTGTTTTTCCCAATCACGTAAAATATTATTGTCAAATTTAGATGTAATTTATATGAATCAAGAGTAGATCCCAATTGTCAGTACTTTTATTTAAATTCTCTAATGCCTGTAAATGATTAGAAACTTCATCAACCAATGCTCGTATTTTGTGTGAAGTTTCTTTGCTTATTGTTTCTATATTAAAAAGTGCTTTTACGTGCTTGTGAATTAACATTTTAGCCCTATCGTATCTTTCGCATAGTGAGTTCCAAGCACTGTTGTAATAAGAAGCCCCGAATTTAATTTCTTTAATGACTTGTGCCGCGGAACCTTCTAATGAACCTTTAAGATAATAATATTTTTTCATATCGTCCAATTTTTTATTGCTGTGTATCATGGCTATGTAAGTATCGCGGAATTCGATCCAGTCCTCGTAGTTACCGCTAAATGTTTTTAGATGCATTGGAGGCAAAGAACTCAAATTTATATTGTCATTATCAGGAATATTGCTTGAATTTGAATTATCTTATTTGCTTATCAAGTGTTTGGCTAGTGCCACAGAATCGAAATAATTATTTTCGAAAGTGAACCTTTCGTTATCCTGAGTTTGTTGTAATTCTAGTTCTCCCTCAGCACTGATATCGATATCGCTTTGAATACTATCGAATTCCCCACATAATGGTTCTATCTTTTCTAGTCTTAATTTTAATTTTAAAATGTCCTGTTCTGAAATATTTGCCTCATTTGCCATATTGTTAACTATGCTCGTAAAGCTTGATAGTTTAGAATTTAGAGTAATTCTACGTTAAAAGCCAATTTGTCAGTAAAAAAAGTAACAAAAAAAAACAAAAGAAAATATAAGACATAAAAAAACGAATTCGGCAATACTGTGACCTCAAAATATCTTGTTATACATACCTGTATGTACCTTTGCTAAGTTGTGAATTAATTATTTAATAAATAATATTACTCTGGTATACTCGTATTATTCTAATTACCCCATAACCGCACTGAATAGAAGACCTCCCGCTCGCTTTATTGTATAGACCCAAGACTTTTCACTACAGGGGGTGGGTGTCCAGTTGTAAGTAGGTAAAAAGCCCAACTTTAGTACAAGATGACGTTTAGACTATTCTTCGTGAATGGATTTTGTTTTTGTAAAGAAAGATATTTTTGAAATAGATATCGCACTGAATTTTACAGTTAGGATTTTCGAGGATAAGCCTTAAGGCTGCGTGATACAATCGTTCTTCACAATATCCTTCATTTATTTGTAATAAAGTTTCTCAGTAGCCTGATGAACTCTTTCATATATTTATATAGTCTGCATTTTTAGGGTACTAGTGTCTAGCAATAAAACAATATGTTATTATGTAGCTTGAAACTAAGTTTTATTTATATATAACATAAACAACTGTTTATTTTTTACTGCAAAAGATCAGTAAATCTGTTTTAAAATTAGCAATACATGTTTCTAGTTAAGAAATAAATGAAAAAATATAACCGTTCTGTATATACAAATGTCTATAGATGACATGAATGAACCTGGCAAAAGCACGTTACACAATAGAATTTATTCCACTGAATGCGCCTGAAACGAGAAAAAGGAGTTTTAGTCTGTGCAAATTTTCTACCATTATCTGTTGAATTTTTTGCGTAACATGTGACACATCTTCTGGCCGAACTTTGCATTTCCTCTATATGGTGACCTTCATGAGCATGTGGCATATGTTGCCCTGGATTAGTTAGTCTAGAGAAATCTACCAGTTGACAAACCAACTCTTTCATAAAAGATGTGATGGACATGTTATTGTTGGTGACTTTTTGGTAAATTATATAGGCGTTGACAATAGCTGACCCTAGAAGGAGCTCAATTGCTATTTTACGATACGATTTGATTGATTTTCGTAATGCTGTAGAGTAAGACTTTAGTTGGTCGGATATATCTATAAATCATTTGCTCTTATTGTAGTCGACAACAGAAACTGGCTTTTCAACTATGTCTCCCCTTTGATGGATGTCAGAAAATAAAGTTGTTAAATATAATTAATTTAATATGGATGAAATCTGAATTTCCGGATTCATGGAAAGATTATGTAATTATACCGATTATAAACCAAATAAAGATATAGACTCAGCGGATTCATATAGAGGAATTTCGTTAGGATCGTGTATTTTAAAAACATTCGAACAGATGGTAAAGAGAACACTTGAATTATGGTTAGAGAAAAATAACAAAATTAGTGATACACAATATGGGTTTTGTAAACTAAGATCGACATCAGAAAATATAGCTAACCTTATCCTAGACATTAATACAGTATACTCCCTCTATAACGAACACGGTTATTACGAGGTTTCGCTTATAACGAGGTACATTAGATGTCCCGTGAAATTTCTATTGAACTATAACCCTCTATAGCGAGGCAAATTTGGTTATAACGAGAGAAAATAAGATCGAAAAACGTGTTTTTTTACGTTTTTGACCCAGCCGTGGTTATAAATAAATACCCTTTTTAACTGCACCGCAATAAACTTAACTGCCGCCTGCAATAAACTTTACAATAAATACAACTGTTTCACATCTTTAGAAAATATGATAGATAGAATGATACTGGACAATTTAAAGCAGTCAAAAATGACAGACTTCTTCCAATTGCAGAAGCAATATTTTATTATTCTCCTTTAAAATACGCTTATACATTATGTAGTTGGAAAAAAATGTAGGTACAGATTTTTTGTTTTAATGTATATCATTGACAATAAAAGTAAACAACTTTTTTTCAAAAACGCCATTCAAACAATATTTATTAGCATCTTTTATTGCTCCGAATGGCTTCGCTATAGCAAGTTATATATATATATATATATATATATATATATATATATATATATATATATATATATATATATATATATATATATATTCATATATATTCACAATATTATTGTTGTCTGATATAACGAGATCGGCTTATAACGAGGTAATTAGTTTGCCATTTCAGTTCTCTTTATAGAGGGAGTCTACTGTATATCCTTTTCTGAACGTAAATCCCTGGTATCTCTATTCATAGATGTAGAAGGTGCATATGATAATATCAAATTAAATATTCTCTATCAATAGATGGAGAAGATAGGAATACTCAGTGACTTTGGTAAAAAAATAATAAAATTGTATTCAAATAGGAATCTACAACTTCAATTCAACAATGAACTATTGGATCCAAGAATTTCTAATGTTGGGTTACCGCAAGGAAGCATCCTTAGTCCTTTACTATATCTCATTTATACCTCAAAATTACACAAAAAATTAATACAAGAGGAAACGTTCTACAGTTTGCTGATGATGTGTGTATATATGTATCTAAAGTTGAAATCGATCAAGGTATCAATATAATGAGTGAAATGTTTTCGACAATACAAGAGAATTATTTTAACATAGGACTCAGCATCCCTACAAAGAAAATCCAAGCATGTATATTCCCCAAAAAAACATGGATTACCACAATCTATAGTATTCAATAACGTTAATTTTGAAGTTCAATCATTCATTAATTATTTGAGTATGGTAATAGATAGGAAGTTATTGTGGAAAGAACACACAGACCGCTTAATAACAAAAACAGAAAAATGCAATAAGATCAGTGTGTCATACAAGTTGGGGAGCTGATCCAAATGTTACGCCTACCTTTTATAAAGCTTATATTCGTTCAATAATAGATTATGAGTCAATTTTTTATAGTCAAGCAGCGAAGACTCACCTGCAGAAATTAGATAGGCTAGTAAATAAAGTCTTAAGAATAAGTATAGGTGCACTTAAGAGTACACCCATTTCAAATTTAAATGTAGAATGCAATGAACCTCCACTAAATTTCAGAAGAGATTACTCTACGGAGAAGTTTTTATTAAAAATGTACGCAAACAAAAGTCCAGTAGTCCAAAAATGTTTTGAGCTCAGTATTTACGATCTAGTCAAGGAATATTGGGAAAAAATTCCTATTATTGAATCGTTCAAATACGTAAGCATACAACTTAGTAAGGACATTTCGACTTCGAGAGAATTACCATGTTTTAAAATAGAATTAGAACACTTCTTAGGTGACTACTCAGAATTCCCACAATATATCCGGAATAGCATGTTTCAAGCTGACATAAAGTCTATGTTCCCTAATTATTCATATATTTTTTCGGGTGCATCTAAATCAGATTTAAAGGTTACATCTGCCTTTTACGATCCAGATCGAAAATTTAGTACAGTAGTAGATCTAAATATTAAAACCTCGATATATACCGCTGAATTAATAGCAATATTAGAAGCACTTAAATATATTAGTAATTTGCCAGGAACAAAATCTAATTACGTTATATTCTCTGATAGTAAAAGTTCAATACAAAAAATTGAAAATATTTCTAAATATAACAATATTGGATTTAATTACTTATGTGTTATCTGAAATGATAAACCTGGCGGGTACAATAAAATTAAGAGGATCTAATGTAATGTTTTTTTTTTTTTGATAAAAGCTCATTGTGGAATATTAAATAATGAAATATTAGACAAAATTGCTAAATATAATGAACCATCTAAAGAATCAGAATATAAATGTGTAATTGAAGATCTAAATTCTCATCTAAGGAAAAAAATGATAAATTCATGGCAAACAATGTACAATTTATCCAACAAAGGATTATATTATAAAGATATAAAACCAAAAATAAAGTTCTCAACGTGGTTCAAGAACTCAAATTTTAATAAAGATATGATTAGAATACTAGATAGTCTCCGTTACATAAATTTATAATTAATTTAGCTGAAACTCCATTTTACAAATATGGCGAAGAAGGCTGAATTGAGCATTTAGTTTTAAATTGCTCATTAAATACACTATGTATAAACCAATTTATAATAAAAATATACGAGTACATCAATAATGAAAAAATTCCTATTAAAAGACCTTTTAATTTAGCAGATTAACTTGCATATATATGAAATAATTTTTCGCCACATACGTGAAATGAAATTGAATTTCTAAATGTATTATGGAAACAGTGTATATATTTCAAACATAAAAAGTTAGTTATATAAGTCCTTTGTTTTAACCCAGTTGTTAACCTTTCTATCCGTGGTCTAATTTTGTGTTGTGCAAATCGTCTTGATACACCTCTAGGCGTATGTAATAAATCAGCAAAACCTTATATTTCCCTTTTCCTTCCAGTAAAAAAAAAGTAAGAAAAAAAAAAATAAAAATATAAAAAAAAAGATAAAAAAAAAATAAAATAAAATAAAAATAAATAACAAAAATATACTTAATAGTAATAAAAAAAATTTAACGTAGGTACTTACTTATATGTAAGTCAATACAAGATTAGATTTTATTGTTGTTACGGGTTCTCTCGTATAACAATTGTTTAAAAAAAATAATTAATAATTCAAAACATAATAGGCTAATGGATTATGTCTCTAGTATAAAATGAAACTACACATATACACATACATAGACGTCTACCATTTCAGCAGTATGCTTTGTACTCAGCATATGCACTTCGCGTTTGTATTTCCACTTCACTACTACACCTGTGTTACTTTCCATCCCAATAATCTCCGCTTTCATAGATAATACATAAAGATCAGTGCCGGGTTTGTATGGCCTACAACTCCCTCTTAAGCGATAAAGCATATATGGAAACCGAATATCTCGCTCACATAGCAGCCAAGAACAGAGTCCGTGATGAAAAGAGATTAAGTAGACAGTTGGCGGAAAATTCTAACGGTACACTCATAAGTTGCAATTTTGATCTTAAACAAGTGCTCTTGGTACCAAAGGACCCAACGAATAACGCTTTATTTTCCAAGCAAAGATTAAAAGTATTTAACTTCACCATTAATAATGCAGTCTCTAAACGAGGTGATTGCTTCATGTGGACTGAGGTTGAAGAAAAACGAGGCAGCTGTGGGATTGCCACTTGCTTATACCAATACTTTGAATCTTTGCCGGAACGAGTAACTCAGGTTTAGTGTTTAAGTGATAGATGTGGGGGACAAAATTTAAATAGAAACATCGCTAGTATGTGCTTTACAGCTGTTCAAAATATTCCACATTTGGAAAGCATTGAACTAAACTTCCTAGTTTCCGTCCACAGTGAAATGGAGTGCCACTCCATACACTCAGCCATTTTAAAAGAGTAGGCAAAACACATTTACCACAAGACTGAAAAACAATTGCTAGATGTGCCCGGAGAAAAGGAGATAAACCGTACATCATTCATAACATCACTCACGAACAAATATTGGATTGGAAAAATCATGCGGATAAAATTTTAATTTTCAGAGGTAAGGACGAAAGTGGACAACAAGTAGCATGGCAGAAAATGTGTTGCATGTTCTTTTCTAATTGCGAACTATTCATCATCCAAAAATGCGAACCAAAAGCATCCACTTCGGGAAAACCTTGAAATTGTCATTAATTTGTATACATATTAGCGACCGGTTTGTATTGCAATTAACAATGACTTCGACTTCAAAAAACTATTGCAGTGTTCCTCAATGTTCATTCTATTATAATTCGCAAAAAAATGCCATACATAAGTTTCCGCTGGATGAGAATATGAGAAAAGTTTGGCAATGCATTTTGCGAATTGGCAAACCTATAACCAAGTACATGACTGTGTGGAGTTTACATTTTACTGAGAACGCTTACTTTCCAAGTGTTGATTAAAATATTATTTATATTTTAATATATTTATATTTAATTTACTTTATAGTAACACCTGAAACTAAATTGAGAAGACTGAAGAAAAATGCTGTTCCATCAGCTAAATTGCCCCAAAGATCTCATGAAGTTATTAGTAGAAAACGTAAGGGGTAATTTACAAAATATCACTTGGTCAGCTCCAGAAACTGCCTCTCCCTCAACTAAAAATCTCTGCTGACCTTGCAACCACAAAAATAATTGAGATAATGTAAATTTTACTTTCGGTGTTTCAGACATAGTAAAAAAACAAACATTTAATTTTATTTTTATTAAGGTTTAGGAGTCAATTACCGTATGTATAAACTCGAATCACAAACAAATAATCTTTGAAGAACGTACTTCAACTTTTACTTTGGCAAAACACACGTGTAAATGATCTATATTAAACGTGTCATCGAGTGCCATAGTCTGAGAACTAGTACGCACTTCGATGCGCATCGCCTCGCCTCGAATTTTCTTATTGGCTGGTTAACCTGAAAATACCATATAAATAGTTAAACGCTTATAAATATCGGTGATTTACAAGCCAGCCAGGTTAGTCCTTCTCGGGCTCCCTTAGAACATAGCGATCTAGAGGCTCTGCTTACTGTTTTCTTAGACTCTGTGGCTGAGTTTCGTTCTACTGTGCCTATTGTTTTGTTTCAACCCTAGTAGTGGTTATATACATAATACCTTGTCTTTTTAAAGACAGGGTAACATTAAAGAGAGCGTTTTTTGTGGTTTTTAAAGGTTTTAGACCCTTATTTATCCCCGAAAAGACGACATAGCGCCCAACTAGCTTTCTAGCCCACGCCCAGCTACATACAGATGAATCCACCGTGTGCTGGATTCAGAAAGACAGCGGGGAGAACCATCGGATGTTAGCAGATCCACGCTAACATGCCGACATCAGGGCCTTCTGAAGACCTGATGCCTACAGTGTGCGGACACCTTCGAAGAGCCGGCCTTCTTCGAAGTTAGAAGCCCCAGATACCAACGGAAATCACGGAGTAGGTCCAGTCACTGCCTCCCTACAGATATGTGGTCGTAACCACGTAGGCTTAGGCACACTGGCCTACGAAACCCCATTTGATATGGCAGATGGGATCCGGACGGCCTAGAAGAAGACGAACCCGCCGAAGGAGTGAGTACATCGACTGAGGATGGATCTGCAGATGCTGTCACCACCACCGACCTCCCCCTGTGTAGTGTTTTTTGTGCAGTGTTGCGGTTATTAAGAACATTTTCTTATTTTTTATATGTTTATATACGTAAGTACTTTTGTTTCACATATTTTCTTGTGTATTGCTACTTTTATTTGTATACTTTTTACTTTTTTAATAAATATTTCCTTTTCCCAGCCTCAGAGTATCCAGAGCGGGGGATGTTAACCTGAAAATACCATATAAATAGTTAAACACATAAATCGGTGATTTTCAAGCCAGCCAGGTCAGTCCTTCTCGGGCTCCCCTAGAGCATAACGATCTAGGGGCTCTGCTTACTGTCTTCTTAGACTGTGGCTGAGTTTCGTTCTACTGTACCTATTGTTTTATTTCAAGCCTAGTAGTGGTTCTATACATAATACCTTGTCTTTTTAAAGACAGAGTAACATTAAACAGGGCGTTTTTCGTGGGTTTTAGACCCTTATTTATCCCCGAAAAGACGACAAACGTTTTATAGCTTCGAGATCAAATGACAAAATGATTTGTTTTCCCGAAGTGATCGTCCATCTTTAAAATCTTGAGCGCCCCCTGTAGGAATTGGCTATCGCGAATAATTATTAGTTAAGCTAATCTTTTTTCTTCTACTTTTTTTATTATATTTTGATCAAAATATATTAATACATTTTTTTTGGTATTAAAAACTTCTATTTAAATATTGATGTGTTTGTCCAATAAATGATGAGTTACAGTATTATCAATAGGATTTAATTTTTAAATGTTTTTATTGAATGTGTTTGGTTTGGTTATGTCCAACATTTATGCTATACCTAGATAGCATTTTTAATAATTTGTTGAAAAACCATTAATGTATGGCAATGATATAAGGTTCTTATATGTATATGGGACCAGGACCATCTTTCACATATGGGGCACATTAGCAAAATGCGGCATCTGGCCTACAATAAAGCACTATTTTGTTAGAAAAGAGAAATAACATAGATAGGTATGCAAAGTTTTCGCTTTATTTTTATTCCTTTACAGTAACATAAGATATTATGTATTATGAATAGATAATTAAAATAATGTAATACACACAGAGTAATTAGCATCCACGATTAGTCTTTATAAGTAACTATCTATGCTGATCGAAGAGGCACCCTTCTAGATTTGAGCTGAGCAAAATCGTTGATCATATCTTCAAAATCTATGTTTTCGAGAATTTTACATTCTATTGACATTAGCGACAAACTGTCAAATCTCTAATGAAGCATTGTACTTCTTAATTCATTTTTTATTCGTTTTAATTTGGATAAGCGTTTCCCACTGCAGTTTGTTACTAGCATGCTTAAAAAGCTTCTCAGAGCCATTTCTACATTAGGAAAGATGCCTTCAATTTTGTTATCTTTTAAAAGATGATATATTTCCAGAATACTATCGGTTTCTTCATTTTTACTTTGATTAATTTTCAAGTATTCTGTTAAATGCAGACATTCCATTTCTAACTCTTTCTCGTTTACGTCTTCATAATAGATTTCTTTGCAAAGTCTCAACTCTTCGCAATTCAGAGTTTTCAAGAGAAAAAATAATCCAAAGCCACATAATAATAAATCGGAACAATCGGAATCCCCGCATTACTCGCTGTTTTAGAGGAACGCCCAAAAAAAAGTATTTTCAACGACACTGACTACTTGTTAAATATTCCATTTGTTATATATTTATAGTTTCGGTGATATTCGTATCAATTCAATATGTCCTATACGATAATCTTTGTAGTAGCCATCACGGCTGCCATACTAGTATGCAGTTATACAGCTCTACAGTCGTCCATCTAATTGACTTACCGTTGCACGTCATTATCAGAGAGAGATCGAAGTTGACATAATTGCCAAAGTATAAAAAAATCCTGAATGCATTTTAAATCAAATAGGTCACATAATTATTGCAAAAGTGGATTATACAACAAAACAAATCAATATTTAATGTAAATAAATAGAAACAAAACAAGAGTTAAAAAATAATCTTGTTAAAAACAATTTGAGCCGCTTGTATGCGTCGTATAAAGATGTAAAATGGAATACTTAAACAAAAACAACACTTTTTTCAACACCGTGTCAACACCGGAACTGTCAAATAAGTGTTACCAATGTATGCCAAAATATCACCTTCGTTCGATTACAGTTACAGTGTGTTCCGAACAAATGTTCTTCATAAAAACGCTTTATAATGGATTTATACAAATTAAATGAAACATATTATTGTGTATTTCTTTAAGTTAACATTAATTGAAATCTTTAAATATTATTTCTACGCGTATATAAAAATATGTCTAGTGGCTGTAATGCCAGTCTACTCAGCAAAGTGATTCTAAAAAAGAACACACCTACCGCCTAAATATTTCGTGTTGGTATCATGTGACCTCACGAGCTATGCCGCGGATGACGTGCAACGGTAAGTAAATTAGATGAAGTTTATAATATAAAAAATATATATCTGTACCATAGAGGTAAAGGGTATAACTCTATTTTTATAACTTTTTTTTAAATTTTGGACTTTGCACTTTCGCTGCGCATGACTCCGATTGGGGACAGCAACCCGTTGATTTTTAAGACGGTATATTTTACTAACTATGACGCCGACGTTAGTTATCTCAGTGTGTGAGTGAGGACCTAAAGTGTCAAAAAAGTTTACCAGTTCTTTGCTGTGGTAGTTTCGTTATTTAAAATGGCGGAAAGTATGCCGGACCATTCAAACTGTGTATAATAAGAAATATTCCTGCCTCCAGACATAGTATTTCAAAATGTCCTATGGATAATAAGAGACGAACAAAGAGAAAGCGTTGCAAAATATGCTCCGAAAACATTAGAAAGCAGACAATATATCGAAAAATGCGAAAAATGTCCTGAAAAAAACCCGGATTTTGTGTTGAATGCTTTGAAATTGCTGATATGTGAATAAAAATCAAATCAATTTGTGAATCTTTCTGTATTTTACAGAATAAATAAACTTATTTTATCTAAAATTCCTTGTTATATAATTATTTTTCTAGAAAAACGTTCTAATTTGCCTTGTGAGGATCGGAGCCAGTCAACGATACACTATAAATTCTTAGCCAGGTGCGCATGACTCCCATCGAAGCCAAAAAATCAAATCACATTAAATAAATAAATATACACTTTATTTAATTAATTTATTATTATTATCTATATATTCTAATATTAATTACAATATATTTTAGAAAAACGTTTTTGCCGCTCCTGGGTAACACCTCTCGAAAAAAGTCAGCAGCGAATATGTTAATATTTTGTCAAGATTACCATATTCAAATTTTATTTGTCGGAAATGATGGTATACGAAGTATTATTGGTGGCCTATAAAGACTTATAAGAAAAAGTAGTATATCCTTTGCAGAAAGAGGTAAAGCGTGGTAACTCGTTTTTATTGATAGATAACTGACAGTAAAATAAAAGCAAAAATGAATTCCAACGACTCGAAAACTTTAGCAAATTTAAAAAACATGGTTGGATCGAGGATATGTGCAATTGTGGAAAAAGCAAAAGCTGAAAATTTTCAACGTAGACGGTAATTAGAAGTTAATGATGAATTAAAAGATGTTCCAACTTGACGAAAACTTGATTGAAAATGAAAAAGCAACTGATGACCAAATAAAAAGAAAAGACGTTATAAGAAACCGGAAATTTGGAAAGTAACAAAAAGAGTAGAGGCAACATTAGCAGGAAAGGAACACATTAATAATTCGGGTAAAATTATAAAAGCTAGCAATGAAACCCCTTGTCGTACTTGTCGACTGAAATGTCCAGAAAAAATAGCAGAAGTCTTAAGACAGCAAATTTTTGAGAACTGTTGATGTAACAAAAAAAATTCGGAATTAAAGCATCAATTTGCGCAGTCGCATATCACCCCGAAAAGTGTAATACGTCCTAGACCTAAAAACCATTCTAAAAAGCCTAAAGAAGTCAGCATTTCTTAATTTGGATATAAAGTTAGATGAAGGTGTAAAAAAAGTTGACGTATGTAAAATTTTTTTTGAACACTCCAAATTGTTGTTTGGAAAACATAAACCATGGGGGCCTGCGTAGCGCAAGTGGTAGGATGCTTGCATCGTAAGCCGGTGGTCCGGAGTTCGAATCCTACCGCCGGCAAGAACATCTAGACATTTTAAAAATGTCTATAGGCCCCAGGTCGACTCAGCCTGAATAAAAATGAGTACCTTGGGTAAAACCAGGGGTAATAATAGACGGTTGAAGCGTAGCACTGGCCATGTTACCTTCCTTGTATACCGTAGGCCCTAGATATAGCAGACTACCCTGCTATACTCCCAAAGCCGCGACAGCGGTATAAAACGGGAGACTATTATTAAAGCATAAACCATTTAACAAAACACCTGAAGCTGTTTTGAATCGAGTACGAGAATACAATCAGTCGTTTTCGTGCTATGACATTCATTATTCTCGATCAAAAACTGCAAAAAAATATCTCGGACCGGAATTAAGTCGTGAAAAAATGTATAAATTATATAGCTTAAAGTGTGAGGAAGAAAATATTCGAAAGAATAAAACTATTAAATTATGGCTGTATCAAAAAATTTTCAATACCGATTTTAACTTAGCATTTAAATCGGTTTCGTTTGAACGTTTGGTGCTTGCGATCGTTTTATGCTACAAATAAAAAACTGTTTCAAACAAGAAATAATACCAATTCAGCAAAATTATGTCCAACATCTTCAAGATGCGGTAAATTTATACAAAATGAAAACAAACGATAAAAAGGAAATCAAACAATCAGCTGGGAAAACTAAAGTTATAAGTGTGAATTACAGAAATGCTTGCCTACGCCTTGTTTAACAAATAATCAAAGTTTTTACAAGCTTAAATTATGGACTGTAAATTTCACGATATATGATGCCACAGAAAATAAATCGTATTGTCTTATCTGGAATGAATCCTAAGCTGGAAGGGGTGGCCACAAAATTGCCACGGCATTGACTAAATGGGCTATGACAGTTCTATGACAAACTGTGGAATAATTGGTTATTTGGTCAGATAATTGCCACAGTCATAACCGCAATGTTACAGTAATGATGGGCTACTTTTGGCTTTTGAATATCTGCCCTAATTTAAAAGTAGATGACCATAAATATTTACTGAGAGGACACACTAATTTAGAAGTTGACCAAGTGCACGCTCTAATTGAAAGATCTGTAAAAAACAGCCAATAATGCAGATCGTAACGCCTTGGGATTGGCAGTAATTAATCAGTTCCATAGGTCTTCGGGTGATTAAAATAGACAAATATGATTTTAAATTTTGAAGTTCTTTACGCTCAATCTCAATCCTCACTCATCAGTAAAAAGAAAAATACTGAAAATGATAATTTTTTTATTTCAAATGTAGTCCAATTCCGTATAAAAAAAGACACACCGACTATAATTTTTTATAAAAAGACTTTTAAAGAAATTAGACTCAAAGAAATGTACGTGGCTAGAAGATGCCAGTGCCACCAATCTTCCAGAACAGTTACTAATACGTTATGAAAAACCGAAAGGTATAACAAAAGAATAACGATCATTTACTAATACTCTTACAGTGGATCCACAGTCAGTTTCAATATTGTTTAACTAATATACAATGTTATAATTATATAAATACATAATTTCATATTTCTTCAGATTAAGAATGATTGCAATAATTTTTTTTGAAATTCATCTTATTTACTCAATATCTCAAAGTTCACTAGATGGACATACTACCATTTACCTCTACGGTACAGATATATTTTTTATATTTTACGTATATATTTTTTCTGTGCTTACATAACCGATTCAGTTATCATTTAGTAGAGACTAGGGGCCCCAATCGATCAAGTGTGCCCAGTGAAAAAGAAGGGCTTGACTACAGCCTGATTTTGAAAATATATAGATTTTAGAAAGACAGTCAAATTATAATAAAAGATGTATATTGGAGATAATACATAAAATGGCATCAAAAATAAGACTGATTTTGTATTGTTCTACAAGTTCCAGTATTTAATAAAGTAATTGATAATGTCAATTCCCAAAACATTTGAACAATAATAAAGTGTTTTATTAATCTCAGACCAATAAACCAAGAAAATATAAAAAAAATTTATTTAAAAGTCACAGTCAGAAAATAAAACATATAATATATATATATATATATATATATATATATATATATATATATATATATATATATATATATATATATATATATATATATATATATATATATCTGCAGGGTGTCCCATTCAGTCAGCAGCATATGAGAAGTCCAATTAAGTTCGCGTTTTTTATTTTTAGTTTAATGAAAAAAAGTTATTCTTTATAAAAAGTTCTGCATGTTCTAATATCTAAAATACAATCATCATGTATTAAATTGTTTCTGTCATATACGGGGTTTGTCAAAAAATGTGAATTGTGGATATTGTTAACTTTTATATAAAATTAATATTTTTTGACAACTTTTTGAAAAAATTGAATATCTGACGATTGTTTTCTAGGTTGAAGATTATTTACAACTTTTTATAAAGAATAAATTTTTTCATCAAACTAAACAAAAAAAAGTTTTACATATGGTGCAGACTTAATTGGAAAAATGAGAAATTTTTTTATTTTTAATTTTATGGTAATGTATTCTATTCTAGGTTTTATCTAAAACTGGAATACAATTAAAAATAAAAAAGTTTCTCATATGGTCCAAATAAATCTGCATCAAATGGAAATTTTTTTTATTTTTAGTTTTATGAAAAAAAGTTATTCTTTATAATAAGCTCTGAATGATATCAAACGGAGAATACAATCATCAGATATTATTTTTTTAGTCATATTTTTTTGGTAAACAGTGTATATGACTGAAAAAATTTAATATTAAGGTATTTGTTTTTTTTTTAGTACATGCAGAACTTTTTATAAGAAGTTTTTTTCATAAAACTAAAACTAAAAAAGTTTCTCATATGCTGCTGACTGAATGGGACACCCTGCAGATATATATATATATATATATATATATATATATATATATATATATATATATATATATATATATATATATATATATACTGCTATGATTTGCTGCACCAAGAGGGTTCTGGGGGTGCTCTTGGAGCCCTTGAAACATCTCCATAGAGTCTAAATAATTCAACTAGATAGTTCTCCCTATATATACCAGGTGGCCTAAAAAAAATTGATAAAAATTTATGTTTTCCTGTGTATGATACTGAAGCCATTTTCTTGTGGCTTTTTTATATTTAATGAGAATAAACCACAATCTTGATTAAAAATATGTAATATTTAATTTTCACCTTGACAATTCTTCTCAAAATACAAATTAAGTTTCATTCAGTTGTGGTGGAGGTAGAAATCTAAAATCAAATATAATATATTTTTTAATATAATTGTAGTTTATTCCCATTAAACACAGTCATTAATCTTCCCATGTTTCATTCCTTAATCCTTTCATTCATTCATTAAATTCATTCCTATTTACATTATATTATTCACATTAATAATGATTTAAAATCTAAGTACATGCTAAATAATGTGAGTATTTAGCAGTCATGAAAAATTTCATTAAAAATCTGTGGAGTCAGTTCTGAACCAGAGTTTTAGCAAGTTAAAGGTGCAGTGTGTCTTATGTGGCTGCTGCTTGTGTTTGATACAAACAGCAGCACAAGCAACTTACACACTGGTTGGGTAGTCTCTTGTGCATTTAGATGCATGCGATAGAACAGCTGATATTGAATTGAACAGAGGCAATTTTATAATAATGGAGCATACATAGGTTTATCTTCATATATTAAAAGAGCAAGAATTAGACGAGAGCATTTCAAAAATTATACTGGATAATTAACAAAAAATAAAAATTTAATATACTTATTTATTATTATAATTATATTTATGTAAACAGCTGTTTTGTTGTCATCAAAGCTGGCTGCTATTATTTCCCACACATACCTCTTATTTACATCCCTATAATCATATGTGCTGGATTGTAGAGCTCTGGTTTCTCAGAAATTAGCTCTATGAGTCTAGTATCCTTGTTAGATTGCATTTTTTAAATAAGAACAAAAATTTAAATTCAAAGTTTTATACTACAAACAAAAATACTATCTTCTTCTCATAGAACATGTTTCAATAACCTACAAATGCTTGTTTTTTGGTGTTTTGTGAATTGAACGCATGCAGTTTCTGCAGAGAAATAAGCAGTCAATGCAGTAGATGCATGTGATTCCTTGTGTATGGCGCATAAAGCCCGCCACTCATGTTCCAATGCCACAGTACGATTTTGTTGAATGCTACAAAATTGATTGTGTATTTGCACCATTCGACCCAATCAGCACGATTTGACTGCAGAAACAAGTCAGTGTGCACATCTGCAGCAGTATGACAGAGTTGGTTGGGTCATAAATTTGATCATATATATTGTGACAACAACAATATCGTATGACTGCAAAAAAATCATTTGCTTGTGAATTTCGAAAACAGCTTATGGCTAGAAGTTTTTAAGAGGTTTATTTGACATTAAAGAACAAGAGTGTCTTTGGAAAATAAAATCGACATCATATCTGATAAAACTGCTAGAAAAAAAGCTGTGAGTATTATGGTTGCTAAATTTTAAGAACTGAAAGCAGTTACTAACGAAGAGTTGGTAAAAAAGAAAATTAATAATTTTCGAACATGTTACAAAAGGGAATTAAAATTATCTGGATATAATCGCAATTCTTCTAATGTATGTGACAGTATGTATATCTTTTCAGCAACCAATCTTTGCACCACCACCTACGGTTCTTGTATTTTTTTCGTTTATACAAAGAACAAGAGCAGCTAAAAGTATATCGTTATCTGACATGTTTCTGATTTGAAAGTAACTCATACTGCAAAATCGGTACATATGTGTTCCCATCCGATTTTTAACATTATTGTACTGCTCTTGCATTCAACAAAATCTTACTGTGCCATTGGAACATGTATGTGGGCTTAAGGCAGACTGCTTGTATAAAGTTACCATTTGAAATGCATGCGACATTTGCATAAGAGAGACTACACATTTAGGTTAGATTAACACAATAATCCTTCAGAATTAGTTCACAAAAGTGGGAATAAATATTCAGTGATTTTCTTTTACTGTTGTAATTAAAAAAAAGACAAACCTTGCATTGGCAAACACTTTAACTGCAGTCGTCACATCATATTTTAATATTTCCACAAGATATACAACTATTAAAAATCCAGTTCGATTAAATCCATGTGTGCAGTGTATTGCTATGATTTGATCAGGATCCCAATCATTTAAATCCTTACATAACTGTAAAAATTTGTCTATAACATATCTTGAAGGAACACTTCCATGACCAGGGCAGCTTAATTTAACATATCGACAGTTTCGCTCTTCAATTTCACAGGGATGATAGTATCTATCTGTGTTGGTTAAGTCTATCCAAAGCCCTATTACCTTCTAATAATAAATATAGAACTTTATTATACAAATAACATCGTATTTTGTTGTATTTACCTTATTTCTATCAGCTCTTCTAAATATTGTTTCTGGATAATAACGATCATCCTGGTGTACTTTAGTATCATATTTATGATCTAAAGGTGTTTTTAATGGTATAAATATATCCGCAATTAAGGAGTTACCATTTTGTGGGCATCCTAGCCATCCCTTAGGTATAGAATTTCTAGATCTAGATCCCCTTGTCATTAAACTGTTTTTTTTTTTCAATTTGTAACCATAAAAACAAATAAAAAGAACCATTGAACCATCACCATATGTTTCTTCTTCTCCTTCTCCTTCTTTCTCTATTTTTGAAGGAGAAAAAAATAAGGGGGCAAGAATTTGAAAGTTAAACCTGACTGAATTTAAAAAAACTCCGCCTCTGGCAAGTGCTGAGTGGATTGAGTCACAGACCACTAATAACTATAACTATTTTAGACGTTTCACCATCGTTTCCGCAGGTAGCTCAAGGTCAAACTAAACTAAATGTCATTTGTAGTACCGATACAAATCTTTTGATGTCGCTATACTCTGTCTATAGTCTATACTACTACCAAAGAATATAGACGCTTATAGAAGCGTCTATATTCTTTGCTACTACTCTGCAGTTTAGGTTTAGAACTAAACTAAAAATGCCAATTGTCAGTAAGTTCTGTGAAAATGGTATTACCAACTGGCAGATGCACGAGCACGAGCCTGAGCCAGTACAATGATGCGAGCTGCGAGCCAGCCAACAAATAAATAAAGAAGAAGAAGAAGGTATACCAATCTGACTTCTTGTAAGATAGTGAAAATTTTTTGATATTATACACTATTTATTTTTAAAACCATTATAATAATGTATTTATCATAAGATATTTAAAACACTGATTGAAAGTAACTTAATAAAGAAAGTTTTAAAAATGAGCAAACCAAAAAGAAATCCGGGTCCTGTACCTCCCAGATGGCTGTATTGTCCTAGGAAATCAGAAAATCTCATTGCGGATAAATTTATGGCTCTAAAAACACCATTGAGTTCGGATTTTGACGACCAAGTACCCCCGGAGTGTCGATTTGACCCAAAAATGGTGTTTGATATAGCAAAATCTAAAAAGGTAAATTGTATTTTAAAAAAGAGTGTTAATGTACCATTTTTTTTTGAGTAATAGAAAAATTGCAATTTACAGTAGTACCCAGGTATCCACTGGTAATACATTCTGTACATCATCTAGGATATGTGAAACCACTGATAACTAACACAAATACTATATTTACTTACATTTGCAGTTTTGTATAGGGATATATAAATCACATAACACTGCCAGACAAGTGATTGCAAAGTTTTCTCCTTTTATTTTGATGAATTGTCCTGTATAATAATTAAATATATTTGTCAAAATATACATGGTCTCTTTTCATTCGTTTTTTAAATGTTTTTTTGTGGCTAAAAAGAAAGTTTTTGTTAAGGTGCTCTAGAAAAATCAAATATTTACCTACAATGCTTATTTAATTGATTGTATTCCTTTTTGTTGGCTGCTTTTTCGGGAAAGAAAAGTGTTTTTAATAACAGAATAATTTACTTTAGGTCAGATCAAGTAGCTCAAGGAGTCACTCTGTATAATGATAGGCATTCCATTCAGTATCTGGTGATTTACAAAGATTTTGAAAAAATAGGTTCTTACTCAAGAAGACCTGGACATGGAAGACCAAGGGTAACAAATACTCAAAGATTGGTTTCTTAGAGTTCAAGTACTTTGAGTGAGGACAGTTAATACCACAGCTTTGACTTGGAGACTGGCAGATGTTCATGGTACCATAGTTTCACCTGACACTGTACACAGAATATTAAGCAAACAAAATGTATCATCTTATGTACCTCCTACAGCCCATTATTGGATGTAGCTCATTGAAGACACCCCTTGAAATTCTCTTCTGGTTATGCAGATTCGGATATGAAAGATTTGAGAAATGTTTTGTTTACAGATGATTCTCGTTTAACAAGTACTCAACAAGTACATCAACCCTATGGTCGCCAAAGTATGTGGAGAAGGCTTGGAGAAAGTGATGCCCAAGTTTCTAGTTTTTGCTACAGGTTCATCTCGCTTCATAAAAGAGTGTGTTTTGAATGTGGTGAATATTTTCTTTTTTATCTGTACCAAGCAGATTTTCAACAATTTTTTCACGGAATTTAAAATCACTAAGGGCTTTTGGATTATGTCTTATCTTCTTTGTACTTCCTTTATCCGTATTTTTATCCGACTATTTGATAGAAGAAGAACATCACGCCACTTCATTACGCATATATATCTGTCTTTTCTCTGCAAATAACTTCTTCTTTTTTTTAATTTCTTGGTAACAACATCTTTTAGATTTCCACATCTATTCAATCTAAGTGTACCCAACAAATGAGTTTTTTTATCCAGCAGAATATTTGCCAACTCAATGCTTGTATAAAAATTGTCAGTTACAACAGTACATCCAGCATTCAATAATTTATCTGATAAATTGGTTTCTACCTTAGGTTGAACTGAACAGCTCGTGTTGGTTTCTCGATCATATACTCGGATATTCCAGGTATATCTTTTTGAACAACACAATTTAAACAATGTTATTCCATATTTGTGTGTGTTTTATGGAATGTATTGTTTCTAAACAGCCTCTAAATGGTACTAATGTTTCGTTGATACAAAATGTCTGACCATATACTTTTTGGCAGTTTTCAACAAATATGTTGATGAGTGGCTGAATTTTATAAAGCCTATGTCCTACTAAAGTATCACATTTTGAGTAATAACTCAAATCTGTTTTTACTCATTTTGTTAGAAATTACATTTATACGCAACATGGGTTTAGTAGACCAATATTGACGAATACTATGTATTCTAATAATTCCCATGTATGGCAGTATTTCAAAGAAAACATTTAGTTTTTCTTTACTTGTAGGTTTCCATTTATGTAATCAAAATGAACTAGTCAATTCTTTATTGCTTTCTAAAACTCGAGTAGCAAATAGGTGCGTTTGCAAAACCATTTTATCTAAAATCTTACAATCTAGAAACACTTCAAAACAATCCATTGTAGTACAGTCTGAAAGTGCAGCTAAATACTGTACATCAATACCTGTGAATTCAAACTTCATGTGTTTTCCCATAGGTGCACACCAATTGAGTTCAAGCAAAGAAACTGGGAATATATTATTCTTATGGTTACTGTAAAGGTAATTATAGGTAATTAATAATATTATAGGTAATAATAATATAGGTAATTAATAAAAGGTGGATTGTCTTCTCTAATTGTTTGTTCCTGAGAGATCAAAGAACAGTCAGAATAATCGCTGTCATCTGATGACTCAAAATTAACGTGCTCATAAGTTGGATCTTCCGAAAAGTCGTCAATTGATTCTATAAAAAACGTATTTTTCTGTACTTATACTGTGATATTTTTTTTTTTATTATAACTGGAATATTTTCTCTTGGAAAGTAATGTATGTTGATTTTTTTTGTGCACTTATAGTTTAATTCATCAAATAGGCAATAATTCTTATATTATTTCAAACTTACTTGATATTTTTAACCTACTAAAAACCTATCCAAGGACATGGCACAACAAAATAAGATAGATCTAATTTTAGTCACTAAAATTCTTACTGAGATCGTCTGAATTATTTACTGCATTTGCTGCGACCAAAATTCGTTTTGTTCTGTTGCTAGTCATAATAAAAGAAATAGCGTAATCAGTCACTAAAAACTCTATAATCGAACTAACAAATAAACACAGATCTTTTGTGCATACCTTAATCTAGTTGAATTATATTTACATATATTATTATACAATTATATAATATATGAGGACCCTAGCAGTAAAGCGGTATAAGTGACATTTGTAAATATTGGGAAAACTGCATCGCTGAAATGGAAATCTTTCATTCTATTTGGAGGTAAAAAGATTTCACGTGAACGCCATGCGCTGGTTACGAGTTGCAGTTCCCAACGTCACAAGTTTGATTTACACTAGGTCAAGAAGAGAGATACAGTTATAGTAGTGAATGCGGTAAAACCTATAATATACATATTGCAAACTTAATTCTATTTATCACTGTAATAATGGAATTATGATATTTACAATTTATTATTGATTATGTAGTATGAATAGTGTGACCAACTAGTCCGAAAAATCATATCAAATTAAAATTTTTGTATTTTAATTATCATCTTCTGAAAAGACGATTCAAAAACAATAACAATTCATGTATGCACATGAATGATCTGTATTACGAGGCATGATGCATACAATAATGTAATGATTCGTGATCAATGTGTTTTTTCGGTTTTGTCAACCATTTTAAGTAAACAAACCTCTTGATTTCGTTCGCGCCATTTAAAATCAATTCCATTGAATGATTCATTTCCAAACCACTAAGTGCTTTGAACCAAAATCAAATCTGCTGCGTTGTAATATGATTTTATGTAAAATTTTATTTTATGTCAGTAATTAGTTTGAAGCCGCAAATAATATAAGTTAAATAATCAATCAAAGTAGTCCTTTTCCACAAATCCATTTTTAGATCCGATATGTAAAACAATAATGCGTTTGCCTTTCCCAGAAGGATGTTTCAATCCTGTAGAAAGCCCTTCAACATATGCTTGTCGAGCACTGGTGATTGACATGTCAGTCCAGACTCTGTCAACAGTATGACCAGCGTTCACCCAAGTTTCATCCAAATAATAAATAGTAGGGTCTTCGTGCATATATTGTTATTATTAGAGAGAGAATTATACTTTATTGGTACTATGTACCAAAACGCCATCGACCGAAGTCTTTCAGCTAGTTTATTATTATTTATGAGATTTAATATAAATTTGTTGGTATTAAAATTGTACTCACCGAAAATTAATTAATTTCAAAACTTTTTTCAAAGTAGTTTTCTTTAAATTTGGAATGTTCGGGTTTTCTGAAATTTTTTGCATAATTTTCTGAACTGTTGGAAGCTCATTTAGTAAAAAGAAACTGTGAACAATTCGTCGAATCATGCTCTTATGTTCATCGGTAATTTTATCAAACACTTTTTTAAATCTTTGGTAAGGTTTTGGAGGTTTAAATTCACCATTATTTTGGCGATGTTCTTTTAAAATACTATAAACAGATGATTTGTTAATACCTAAAATTATTTTTATTATTATTAATAACATAACAATATTAACAATTTACTTGTAGCTTCAGCAGTGAATTTAATAACACCTTCGCAGCCTTTCTCTGCATTTAACTCCTCAGATGCTTTTTTATATGTATTTAAAATTACACATTTTTCTTCAACAGTAAATTTTTTTTTACCCTTTTTCTTGGAGGCGAAAGAGTATTTCTATCCATATTAAAGACAAACGATAATCTAACACAAACTGATTTTATTTAATACGGTGCGTTGTGTACACAACACACACATGATGCTTACTGAAACAGCTGGATTGGATGATAAAGATCTACGAATAATTACAAATCTATACTGGCATCAAGTGGCAAGAATAAAGGTTGAACAAGAACTGTCGGATGAAATAAATATAAAAAGAGGAGTGAGACAAGGCTGTATATTGTCGTCTTTACTTTTTAACTTATATTCGGAGGAAATATTTAAGGAAGCCTTAATGGAGACAACCGAAGGTATTATTGTGAGTGGAGTAACCGTCAACAATATTAGATATGCCGACGATACCTTAGTGCTTGCTAATTGCGGAGACCTTCAAAATCTAATGAACAAAATAAAACAGACTTGTGATCAGTATGGATTAAAACTCAACGTTAAGAAAACTAAATATATGATACTTAGCAAACAAAATTATATACAGGATGACGGTATAAAAGTCGGAGATGCCACACTGGACAAAGTAGAGAAACTCGTGTATCTCGGCAGTAATATCAATGAGAGCTGGGATCCAACCGCAGAAATTAAAAGCCGAATAGAACAAGCCCGAGCTGCCTTTGTAAAAATGAGAAACATACTTTGCAGTCACGATCTTAGCATTGACCTTAGAGTTTGAATGACATCTTGCTACATCTTTCCTGACCTGCTGTATGGAGTGGAAGCGTGGACTCTAACTGAGGCTATCCTTAGACGCTTGACAGCCTTTGAGATGTGGGTATACAGACGACTACTGAAAATAAGCTGGGTCGACAGAGTTAGAAATGAGGAGGTCCTTAGACGGCTGAAACAAACAACACAACTGGTCAATATAATAAAGAAACGCAAGCTGGAATACTTCGGTCACATTATTTATGAGACACCCTGAAAAATATGATCTTTTACATCTGATCATTCAGGGAAAGATCCAAGGTAATCGTGGTCCTGGTAGAAGAAGAACATCAGGGCTGAAAAATCTAAGGCAATGGTATGGAAAATCAACTACATCGTTATGTAGAGCTGCTGTCAATAAAGTCACGATAGCGAATATGGTAGCCAACATGATATCCAACATGATATCCAACGATCGATAACGGTCATGGAACTAGAAGTTGTGTACACGGCTTCTCCCGTTCGGTTTCAAACGCATGTATGTCTGCAGACAGCCAATCACATAACTGGCAACTCTCCGACACTCAGTGATTACGAGGCCTTATGATTCTATCTGTTCGGCGGCCCAACTTTAGCGGCAAGTTGCTTAGCCTCCAAGCCAACTATGAGTAGTGCTTGGAAAAGAAGAGATACAGGTGCACTTGTACCCCTGTTCCACTGTGTCAGACTGTTAGTTGAGTTTGTTATCATTTTGCATGGGTATTGGTATAGCTCTTAAGTAATACTTTAATGTAAACTTCTGCGTTTTACATTATTATAAACTACAGTGTTTTTAAGAAAAGTTCGTTTTGTTTCTTTGCGGAATACGGAGCCAGTGATAGATGATTTATCTGCTAAAGCGTTTCCACCCAAAGCAGACTGGTAAGAAATGGATTCGGAGACCAGATAAGTGAAAAAAAAACATTGTTAAAATAGCAAGAAATTCAGGTGAAGCTTACATGGAGAAAAAATACAATACTTATGACGCTAAAATGTTACAAGAACTTCATCTGACACATCTTACAAGAGTCATCTGACAATCAAATTTTGGCTCTATATTGTCAGAAACAATAATATTTAAACAGTAGATGATCGCTTTTTATAAGTGGCCAAGACTTTGGTTTGATAGAGTTAAAAAAGAAAAGAACCAAAAAGAACCTGTATGTACCTCAACATTGAACGGTGCTGGTAACTTCTACAAGTAGAAAGTTCTTTACAGTAAGATGGCAAATGATGATTTTTTAGACTTTCAAACACGCCATATTTCATGAAGAGCGTAAGTGGAATACATGCAATGGTTACATTTTTAACAGGACAAACCTTTAATCTTGTTTTACAAGAAAACAGCTGGAGGTATCATAGAAGAGTTTAGTGAGCTATCTATGAAACTCATTCGAGTTGGCCAGATCTCTTGCCAGCATTGATTGACAAAAGGCCTCTCATTAAGTAAGCTTAGTATTCAAATCTTCAACAGTTACTCAACTACGTACCTCCAATTTACCATGAGTTTTTGATAAATCTGCGACATAATGGTCAAGCTAGAGAACTAGCAAACTTAGAAGAAGCAGAAAATGACGATTTGGATCATCATTACGACACTGGTGTTGATGAATCATAAGTCATTTATATATTAGTGTTATGTTGAACAATAAATTTGTCCAAAAACTTTATGATCTTTTTACATTTTTTACCTTTATGTTGTATTTCTTAGATGTAAAAGGGCACTAGTGCTACTTAGCAACCTAAATATGGCTCCTAAATGAGTAAAGTCAATAAAAATATGATTATTTGTTACCAATAATAATAATAATGCTTACTAAATCGGAGAAGAAAAACTAGCATTAAAAAATCATGGCAATTACAGTGAAGGGTCAACTTTGAACGGTATTTACTCAAAATTTACTTTTTGTCACTTATACCCCTTTCTTCTAGGGTCCTCATATGTTCTGCCATTATTTTTCGAGTTCACAGAATGTCTGATTTGCCAATTTTTTCGAGATATCATAGCAGTAACCAGTGAGACCATTTTGATATATTTTTTTTACTCTTTTCGAGAAGCTGGTTTGTTGCAGTAGGCGACACTTTCATGAGCCTTTTTGTTTGCCTTTGTCCAATGTAATCTTAGTTGATTGAGTTCTTAGTTCCGAAGTTTTTGATGTGGCTTTTCTATAGTCCACAGAATGGTTCTGAACCCTGGAATGGGGTATTAGCCTCTTCTTTTGCAAGGCTGTCAGCTTCCTCGTTTCCTGCAATTCCCTTGTGACCTGGCACCCACATCAAAGTTAGTTTGTTGCGTTCCGCCAGCTTCTTGAGGGATTGTTTAGTCCCAGACCAACTTTGATTCACAAATACATGACTTTAGAGCCTTTAAAACGACTTGAATATCTGATAAAATAAAGCCTTTTAAGATAAAATAGAGACCTACGAGTGTCTCAGTTGAGACATTCTTGGGCACTAATGTCTATTGCATGTATTTCTGCCTGAAAGATATGTAGTTGAGACGTTTCCAAGAGATTTGGATAGCCTTAAATTGGGCCCTGTAACTCCCACTCCTGCCCTTTCATCTATCTTATCCATCCGTACACCATACGAGTGAACCTTCTTTCAGTTTCAGTTCAACTTCTTCACCAATTTGGTGGTTTTTTTATGACCTCTTCAAAGGGTGTTTCGAAGTCGAATTTGACTGGCATGGCATCTGTGAACCTGTCCTTAGAAATTTTATTCCAGGATTTTTAGGTGACCAACTTGATCTCTAGGTTTCATTATTTGTGTCTGTCACAGTTTTAAGGCGGTGGCTACTGCCTCCCTTTTTATGCAGAACTGGAACAGGAAGGTTCTAGAGGAAGGAGAGGAAGGTTCTGTAATTCCCATACAAGCTAGCCTGTGCACTTTTTGCAGCAGCTAGCTTGCCTGGGAAGCTGCGTTAGCTGTTGTTTGTTGTGTTTTGGCCTCCATACAAGTGATGCGTATGTGACCAAGGGCCTAATAATCGTTTTATATGACCAAAGGGTCATTTTCGGTTTTAGGCTTTAAGTCTTTCCAATTGCCTTACAGCAGGTCCAACTTGCCACCAAGGTTTTAGATAAGATCTTTTTAATGACTATCCCAGGTGAGTTTTTGATCTAGGGTTACTCACAGATATTTATGTCTTTGGAATAATCTAATGTAATGCCATTCATAATTGGAGCTTGTAAATACGTCTCCTTGTGAAAGTTATTAAAGTCGTTTTGCTGGGGTTGACATTTAAACCCTCCTTCGAGCACTTCCTCCAATACTAGTAGTGATGATTCTGGTTTTTCTCTGGGATTCTGGAAAAGCGCAAAGAGCTATTTCTTTTGCCACTATTGTCTTTTCAGTACTTTCAACTAGGGAGTTCAAAGCATTTATAGTGGATTTGCCTCTCTGGTAGGCAAATTGATGTTTGTGAAGCGGTTTCCTTGTTAGAGTTTCGCCTCTTATGTAGTAGTCTACTAGTTTCTCCATTGTTTTTAGGAGAAAGGTGGTGAGGCATATGGGGCGACGACTTCGGTTCATCTAGAAGTCAAACGTTTGGTATTTATACCTTGCGTCCCTCCCAAGTTTTTGGAATGTGACCTAACACAAGGCTTGCTATGAAAAGCCACTGTATTTGCGGCTGTATTTGCATGAAGCCTTTTTGGATTAAATCAGGAAATATTCTGTCCTTGCTCAGGGATTTAAAAGGTTTGAAGCCATTAACTGTCCGTTGCGGTTTATCTTCTAGTATTTGTTGAAAGCCAGGAAAATGAGTCTTTAACAGCTCTCTAATAGTTTCTGTTAGGCTCTCAGTATAGTCGTTGTTCAGGGGCTAATTCTGTTATCCCTTCGCACAGTTTCCTCCAAGTTCAGCCAACTCTTTGTTACACTAGGGAATATCCCTAGTGGTTGTCTTATGTTTCAATGGACAACTTGATTCATATGCCTTTTTTCGAGTCGAGTGCCTCCATTTCACTTTCAAGATACTCTTATAATTGTCCCAATCGGTCTGTTTTGGGACTCGATATTCCTCGAAGCCTTCCTCAGATGCGCCTAAGTCGAACCTTATGTACACAATACCCTGGTTTCTTGGGGTACTGCGGTCTGCCCTGACAGTCTTTTGAAGATTTCCTCCTCCTACCAAAAAAAAAGTCGAACCTTATGTGTTGATGGTCTGACATTGATGCTTCATTCGAGACATGCCAATTGTATATTTTATTTGCTATAAACGAACTAGTTATGGTTATATCAATACCCTCTTTCCTAATTGCATTTATAAAGGTGGGTTTGTTACCTCTGTTGGCAATATCTAAATTGTTAGCAGATATATAGTCTAATAGGTACTCACCCCTGTTATTTATTCATGTGCTACCTGTCCTGTGTGTGGTGCGTATTTACATCAGCCAATAATTAATTGTCTGTTCCTTCTCTTGAACCATCCCATGAGTCTTTGTACTTTCTCTGAAGATGGATGGTTTTCAGAGTCACCTAGGAAATAGTCAGAGGCAATAACAATTTGCCTACTTCTGTTGTCATTTCCACTATTGCGGTTACCAAATCTACCGTGGTGAATTCTGGAAGAGAAATACATTTAATATTATGTGAGAGCAGTAGTGCTGTTCTTGGATTGTCAATATTGCTACTATAGAGTAACCTATCTGATTTTATGTTGAATCCTTGGATTTGTCCTCCATTAATCCAAGGCTCCTGTAGGAGACCTATGCCTAGGTTATCTTTAGTAAATCTTCTAAACACACTGATAGCTGTTTTTGAATGTTGAAGGTTTATCTGTCGACATTTCAGGCTTTGAATTATTTTGGACATTTCAGGATTTGGATTGGATTATTATTTATTAAACAAGGAAGACAAAGATGCTTTTTATGGACAGCTCCAAGATCTACTGGACACCACAATAGCCGGTAGTAAAACAATAATTCTCGGCGACCTAAACGCCAGAGTAGGCAACATACCTGTGGCTGGAGTTATACAAAGATTTAACGAAGAAACGCTCAACGACAACGGAGAAAGACTTCTAGAACTTTGTTTAATGAATAACCCCCGAATTAACAACACATACTTTGACCACCCAATACTACATAAGATCACCTGGTCAGATACAAGAGGACATGATTGACTACATTATAACAAACAGACAAATACACCCCAAGAATATAATAGATGTGCGCACTCTATCTTCCGCCAATGTAGGATCCGACCATGGCCTGGTACTAGGAAAAATAAATATAGCAATCACCACACAAGGCAAGCGAAATACAAAAATAGAAGAAAAGTTAAACATAGAAAGCTTAGAAGAAGAAGGGACAGAAAACTTGTATAGAAACAGACTAACAGAAAAGCTAAACAGCCATAACCTAGAGACTAAAAAGAATATAGAAGAAACCTGGAAAATTATTAAAAAATGTATCCTACAAGCAGCGGAAGAAGCTTTAGGTAAAAGAAAAGTTAACAGAAATAAACGGAAATACAAAATACCATGGTACGACGAAAGGGTAAAAGCACTAGCAAATGAAAAGAAACAAGCTTTCCTTACAAAGGAGTGAAGACACCGGAGGCACGAGAAGACTACGTGAGAATCAGGAATAGAGTAAACCAAGAAATAGATAACATCAAAAAAGAACACTGGGAGAAATTTACCAAAGATATGGAATACGACCTCTATGGATCCCAGAAAAAGGTGTGGAAGATGATAAGGAGACAAAAAACAGAAATGAATGAATTTGTACGCATAGATAACATTACGAAGGAACAATGGGAAATTATATGGAGAAGGAGAAGAAGAGAACAGAGAAATAATCATTAACGAAACTCACGATAGAGTACTAATATCAGAAGAAGAGCTACAAGAACGAATAAAAAAAATTAAAAAACAGAAAAGCACCTGGTCCTGATAAGATAAACAATGAACTGCTAAAATATGGAGGAACAACAATACGCAAATGGCTCCTAAAATTATTCGTCGATATAATACATACCGGAGTAGTACCAGCGGAATGGAAGGAAAGTCTCCTGCTACCGACACTTAAAAAGGGAGACTCGAGAAATCCTGAAAATTATAGAGGCATTAGTCTGATGAATAGTACATTAAAATTATTAACGGCAGTCATAAAAGATAAAATCGAGGAAAAAGCGAACATGACAGATGAACAACAAGGCTTCCGAAAGAACCGCAGCACAATAGACGCAATTTTTATTATCAGACAAATAATAGAAAGTCTATTGAATATGGAAAACCAGCATACATCTGCTTTGTAGATTTAAAAAGTGCTTTTGACAGGGTGAAACGAAATGACATCTTAAAGCTGAACAAATAGACCATCAGATAATAAGGACAATTAATGAAATTAACAAGAACAACAAGACCAGAGTTATAATGCCAACAGGGGAAACAGAATGCATAGAACTAAAAGTAGGAATCCGCCAAGGAGACTCGCTCAGCCCATTGTTATTCAATATGGTGATGAATCAAATAATTCACGAAGTAAGAAAACGACACGGATACCACATGGGAGCGCATAAAATCACGATACTATGCTATGCCGATGATGCAGTACTAATTGCTGATAACGAAGATAACCTACAAAGGCAGCTCCACACCTTCAATATCACAGCAAACAAACTTAATATGAGAATATCAGTAGAAAAAACTAAATGTATAGTGATCAGTTAAGAGCCGCGTAGATGCAAACTAGAAATAGACAGCAAAATTGTAGAACAAGTAATGAAATTCAATTACCTAGGAGTAGAGATCACTAGTGACAGGGATATAAGAACAGAGACCACAAGGCAAGCATCAAAAGCGGCAAGAGTAAGTGGTTGTCTCCGAGAAACCATATGGAGAAACAAATATCTGACCATGGAAAGCAAAATGAAATTATACAAGACAACAGAAGACCAATCCTAACATATGCAGCGGAGACAAGGACCGATACAAGAAAGACGAAACAACAAATCAACAATATCGAAATGAAAGTATTAAGATCAATAGCGGGCATATCATTAAGAGCCAGACAAACCAACAGAAGTATACGCGAACAATGCAAAATTCAAAATATTAACAGGTGGATAAAAACAAGAAAAAAAAACTGGAACGAACATGTAAACCGAATGGGACGAGATAGATTAGCGAACATCTGTAAAAACAACAAGCCGTATAGCAGAAGACCCGTTGGAAGGCCGCCAAAAAGGTGGAAAGATAATGTACAGTCAACAACGACTGAAACATAATAAGAGGCAGACAAACAGGAGTAATCCTAGTCGCGCGAAGAAGAAGAAGAAGAAGAAGGATTATTTTTGTAAGTTAGTTTGGGGGTTAATTTACCCTTGACTTTTTTGTCTGGTTCCCCAGATATTTTTGGCCACTAGCGGATCCTTTGAAGTCCGGCCTTTGCTTGCCTGTCCTCCTGGATTCATCTTAAGCACTTTTTTGCTCATCCATACATCGTATCGAGTTTTTGGGACCAGCTTGTCGTGGCTTTTTTCTGCCACTCTTGACTCCATAGACTCTAGGACTGTACGACCATATCTGTAATTGATCGTATGCCTCGTTTTAGCCTTTCAGTGGATTGGCTGACTGAAAGTGTTAGAATTTCCACAACTCTACTCGTAGACCTATTCAGTATTCTATTATAGAGTTCGATACAGATTCTTGCGAGAAGCTAGGGAACTAAATATCACCTGCAACAGAGCCCCACATACTACAGGAAGGCTATTGAAATTGAGGTGCGCCAATTGCCCCAGAGTTCCCATAGTAGTAGTTAGATACCCTCCCGTTCATTCTTCGGTTTATGTTGTTCCACCTTGAAATTGGGGTATTTTTATTGTAGTTCCCTTCCACTTGGTCGACCGGTTAAGGCAAGCCCCCACATCTATGTTCGTCTTATGACATAATAGACACGTTTTGTACCAGCCAGATTTCCGCAGATGGCTGTCTCCCCCCGCAACAAAATGTCAATCTGGGCACTAATCCAGTCTTAAGATTCCTTTACAGGGGGCGAGCACCATTCTTTATGCTTGAGTATGGTGAAGGCAAGCTGGCAGTCTGGTGTCCAGTCAAATGACAGCTTCCTCTCAGTCAGGTTATGGAGAGATTTGGCAATCTTTCCAAAACTTTTCACTAAGCGATGGTAATAACTGCAAAGGCCAAGAAAGCTTCGGACATCGTGTTCGTGTCCTGGGAGACGACTTGGTATCTGCCTTATGGGGTTGGATTTATTACTGTTTATTCGATGTTGGACTAAGTCAGTCTGATCAGTTATGCTACTACAAAAAAATGGCCTCTGTGATAAACCATTTAAATAACTTTTAAACTAATTGATGGAACGAGCTGAAATTATGAATGTTTATTAAGTAGTAAAATGCTCCTCTTTGGGAACAATCATAAGAGGGTAAGTTAATTTTTTCAAAAGTTATAAACAATTAACAATGGGAATTGGAATAATAATAATTGTTATTGTAGTTTGTCTTGCTTTTATTAGACGATTTTCTACTATATTTTACAACGCATTATACAGACGACAACTTTAAAAATGTCATTAACAAAAATGTACATATAGAAAGGATTATTGCGTTGTCATTCGTGCAAATTGTTGTTATTTATTGGTAAATTTAATATAACGAATATTTTTGTTTCAGATTAAATTTGGACTATGGATTGATTTAACAAACACTTCTAGATTCTACAACAAAGCAGATATTGGGGAATATGGATGTAAATATGTGAAATTACAGTGTAGGGGTCATGGAGAGACTCCATCGCGTGAACAAACTGCTACATTTATTGAAATTGTTACACGTTTTATCAGTTATCACCCATTAGAAAGTATTGCTGTTCACTGTACACATGGATTCAATAGAACTGGCTTTCTTATTGTTTCTTATTTGGTTGAGAAGATGGATTGTGACCTTGGGAGAGCCTTAGCGTTGTTTGCAGAGTCAAGGTAAGTCACCCCCATTCCAAAAACTTTCTCTGTATATTATAAATTATTGTTAATTTAGTAGTTAACCAAACAAAAACGCAATATACACAAGTGTATACTAAATCAATAAAATTTTCGGTATATTATAGGTTGACAAATTACTACTATTTGCTTTACTAAATCGTGATTCCATAGTTAATCATACTTATTTTGCAATATAAAAAAAACCAAAGTTTATGTTGTGTCCTACGAAAATGTTAACAACAATGAAGTATGTCGTATTGACTACCTAATTTTAATTTATATTTAAATTTATTTTCTCAAAATATTCTTTAATTTTTACAATAAATAATTTTATTTTTTGGTATCAATTCAGCACTCAAAGCTAAATTACTTTGTTGCGCACTGCTAGTTGCCTAAGGGAGTATTTGTACCCTACCAGTTGCTTAAGGGACTGCTTGCAGTTCTAAGCTGTTATTAACTATAAGTTGTAGACTTCAAAGCTTTCAGTGCAGCTGGTCTGCCTGTGGCAATACATACTTTGTCTGAATTGAGTGGTTTTTTAGACACTCTCGAGCACAAAAATCGATTGCTCTCAGTTCTGTTTGAAATATTATTTGTTAAATGATTACTTTAATGTTAAATACGTACTTCAATGTTAAATGAGTTCTTCCGAGGGCAATTGACTCTCTGGTGTTAGGGTCAGTAATCCCTATCCCTACTCCTACTTGTGATTTTCATCCATCAGTATAAATCGCGAGGGCTCTTAGGATTTGTGTTAACTCTTTCTTGTTAATATTTAGTTTAAGTTCGAAATATTGTTTTGAAAACATATTCTGAGGTATCTTCATGGATTGTATTATTCATATCCTTTAAATCTCCAGATTTCCAGATGGATTGCCGGGTTTTAGATTCTGACCTTTGTTGGCCTAATGGCACATTCCAAAGCCTCCTTAAATGTATGTGCAGAGGAGAAAAGCCCAGCGTTACCTAAGATTACAGTGGGGCACGATCGAATTGCACCCGTGATTACTACACAAGCGAGTAATTTCACATTTTGCAACTTCCGTATTGCCTTTTGCTACGTTGTTTTGTTCCACCAAACCAGAGCAGCATAAGGAACTGTGGGTCTGACATATGACAATAGATCATTTTAGGTTTATGACCTCATCTTTTTCCACAAAGCCTACGATACGTCTAAAGAGAATTTAATGTAAGTTTGCGTAACTATCTAGCATAACTCCGAGATAATTAACATCTATAGGCGAGCGGTTTACCCAGAAAGAGACGCTTACGGGAAGGAAACGGAATATACCGATTAATTTTGTTTCTTATCTACCGCACCAAACCTTTTTTATTCTATTCTATATATTTTTCAAGTTCAAATGTATTTTTTTTAATTTTTCCAAGTGGTCCGGAAATTATTATTAAGAAATAACTTATAACAAAAAAACAATTTCCCGAATCGCTTCGAGTAAAATTATTTTAGACGTATTTCATCGAAGTAACTACTTTTTCCCTCTTGGTAATTTTCCTAAAAATTCTTCCTTTTTGAGTTATTTGCAATTTTTTGTTAAAAAAAATGCCTTAATTAGTGATTTTTTTAGAGATTTTTTCTAAAAAACTACTAAATGAATTACAATTCTACAAAAAGCTGTATAATCTTTAAACCTTCACGTATAAATAAGAATATTTTCACAAGGATAAGCGGCGACATTGGCGATTAGCACTGCCCATTTAACTCTGTCTTCAGCAGTTTTGCAGCAGTAAAATTAAATATTAAAGATAAAATTGAAATTGTTCTTATTGTTAGAGGTAATATGTATGAAAGTAAAGTGGAGAAATCTTTAGAAATATTAGACATCCTGATAAAACTGCACAGCTCACAACTGTAAGGTATATAATAAATAAATTCAAGATGTCTTGAAAGTGTCGAAAATAAATTTAGGAGAAATCATAGAAGCTTGAGTTAAATATTGTATTCATATGGGATTAAACCATATTTGATTATAGTGAAAATAAAATTACATTTTCTGTATATATATATATATATATATATATATATATATATATATATATATATACAGTAAAACCTCCGTTAACCGAAATATTTGGGGGGGAGGTCGTTTCGGATAACAGGAATTTCGGTTAAAAATAAAATTGTTTTTTATAGTATTCTTGGTCAAAGTATTAGTATTAAAAAATACTATGAGGTGATTTCGTAATGTTTTCTAATATGTAAATACAGAATAAAGTAACAAAATTCTGTAGAGCAAAAATAAGTTCGGCTAATGGATTAAGTCCACAGTCAGGAAATTCGATGACACACACACACACACACACACACACACACACACACACACACACACACACAAACAAAATTAAGGAAAATGAACAAGTTTAACATGTTTTTTAAAGAAATCTTCTACTTTTTTTTTGCGTTTTTGTTTGACAACGATGTTTTGCAGCTATATCTCTTTATCGTTCATTTGCAGAACATCATGAGTTTGCCTCATTCGATTGTTTGACGAAACGTAAAGCAATATCAAAAGGACAAAACTTTATGCAAAGACAACAAAAATTAAGAACCTTGTCGAACTAATTAGGCCTACTGTATAAAGTTCTTACCTCTACGGCATTGAAAATCATTGAAGGCAGCGAGAGTCGGCGGTCTCGTGCTGCCTGTTGTCTGTTGGGTCGTCATCTTCGTCGTCTGATACGCTCAGGTTGTCTGAATGAAGAACCATATCAATGATGTCCTGGTCGATGAATTCACTTTCTGAGTCATTAGCTGCTAACCACTCACGTATCTCTTCTTGGTTAATTTCTTCACATCCAGCAAAAATTTTTTATTAAAGTTTTAATTTTTTCTATCGTTTCTTTACCATTTTCTTCTTCAGGATCGTCAATCAAAATCCCATCAAAAAGTTTTTTCCAGCATTTGAAGATTTGATCTTGGCCTACGACTCAGCATACCAATAAACAATATGTTTCATTGTTAAAGATTTGAAAATAAACACTTTTGGATTCATTTGTCTTCTGTGATAACACATGTCTTAAGAATGTTCCTCTATGTCTGTTGAATGTCTCTATTACTCCCTGGTCTAACGGCTGAATTAAGTTCGTGACATTCAGTGGCAAACATTTTATACTTGGGACGAATTCATGTTCGAACCATTTTGAAAATAAAGTGGTCGACATCCATGAGCTTTTTTGGCCTCTATAAAAAGCTGGAAGTGCTTTTTCGGAAATATCTTTTAGAGCTCTTGGTTTTTTTGATTTCCCCAACACACATAGGCATCAATCGGTGAGTGAAATTAATGGAATTGTTTACGTTTTGCGATAAAAATTTACTTTTTATTGTCAACATTATTGAAACTCAGCTGTTTCGGTTAAACGAGGTTTCGGTTAAGGGAGGTTTTACTGTATATATATATATATATATATATATATATATATATATATATATATATATATATATAAATATAAATGAAAAGTAATGGCATGTCTCGCAAAACAGAAAACCAAAAATGGTATATCGACGGAAGGCAACCGTATACGTATTTCTGACTATTGGTCGTCTTCAGTACGGTGCAGCCAAGTTAGAAAAGGAGCATATTAACTTGGGAAAGGATCACTACAGGAGCAATGCAACTGTATATATATATATATATATATATATATATATATATATATATATATATATATATAAACTAAGGTACACTCGAAGAGTGGTGGGTTTTTCGGTCAAAGTGGAGAAATAAAAGACAAAGAAGGTGGCTACTTCATCTATTTATTGAAGACGTTTCGCTTTCTGCTCAGAAAGCATCATCAGTTCATCTAAAAAGAACAATATGAAACCAAACATCCATAGAGAAGTTACAACAAAAGTGTGTTACCTTACAAAGACATGTAGCAGTCAATGATGTTAAAAATATGAAAAAACTTACGAAACTGGACATTCAGAGTTAACGTTGTATAAAATAATTAATTGAAACTAGGTATAGTTTGCAATTTAACAAAATTAGCACAGCAAAAGAACATGTGATAAACATACATGTATAAAAAAGTTATTATAAAAACTTAAGTAAAAAACATTAAGGTTTATTTTAAAGTGTAAAGAACTAAAAAGATCATACGAATGCACTTCCAACAAATTTATTTAATAAATTAGATTTTAATTTTAACTTTAGGTAACATTATAAGTTATTTAAGATTAATAGTAATAAGATAAAATGAAGTTACCAGTCTTTAGCTTACTGAGTCTCGCCGATAAATGAATTTACAGGTCTAACACCCACGCAAACAACGTGAAGAGAAGTGGCCTTGAGGTCAAAATGACATAAACAGCAAGGCAATCTACCAACCTCTATATAATAAGGCGGTATATTCAAAAAATGTGATAAATTTGGTTGACAGCTTGTCGTTAAAAAAACCAAACAATGAAAGGAAAAGGTGGTTAAAATCACCACTTACCCCAACAGTGATTGATCTGTCAACAAAGAACAAAGCATGCGAAGTCAATCCAAAATATCATATATTATAATATTATGACGTCACTAGTTAGCCAGCTAACAGGTGAAGATCAATACAACTTCCACCGTCCAAAGGTTCAAACATTTAGGACCGTAATGAAAAAGATTCTATGAATCAAATTTCAGTTTAAATTTTATCAAACAAGTTCATCAAAAAGAACAATTACTTAATTATGTAAAAGTGATATTGACAAATATTAATAAAATGTAAGTTGATAAATCTTAGTTAAGGAAGGAATAATTTATTTTATACAACGTTAACTCTGAATGTCCAGTTTCGTAAGTTTTTTCATATTTTTAACATCATTGACTGCTATGTCTTTGTAAGGTAACACACTTTTGTTGTAACTTCTCTATGGATGTTTGGTTTCATATTGTTCTTTTTAGATGAACTGATGATGCTTTCTGAGCAGAAAGCGAAACGTCTTCAATAAATAGATGAAGTAGCCACCTTCTTTGTCTTTTATTTCTCCACTTTGACCGAAAAACCCACCACTCTTCGAGTGTACCTTAGTTTATTTTGGATTGACGGTCGTACTCCTTTTCTCTCTCTCTCTCTCTCTATATATATATATATATATATATATATATATATATATATATATATATATATATATATATATATATATATATGTATATATTTGGAATATATTCAATGGTTGAATAGCAGAGGTTTTATCGGTCAATAATTGGCAAATAAAAGTCGTCAACTACTTTATTGATTTATTCGAATACGTTTCGCTTTTATTTTTAAAAGCATCATCAGTTCACTACAAATAAAAAAGATTTTAGAATATAAGTAAACAAACCAACAGGGTTCATACTTACAAAAACAATTTGTAGGGTTTTTTTATACATGTTATAAAAACTCTACGATAACTTAACATTAAAGATTAACAACTAAACGAGAGAAACGAAACAAAAAAATACAAGTAAAACTGTAAGAACATTAGTTCATTTAATTTTAACCGATGACTTCATTTGAATGTTGGTTTAAGCTCTTTCGAGGGTCAAACCACACTAATCTTTTCGATTGTTTTCAATCAGCTCTAGGATGTCATAATTTTCACATGTGGCTTATTGTCGTACATGTGTTTCTTTGGAATGCATGGTGCGGTTACGATTCTTAAGGGAATTAGCAAGCGGAACAGGGACGGACCTTTTTTAAAAAAGGATTCATTTATTCCTTTTTCTTTAAAAAACAAACAAACAAAAAAAAATGGAAAGAAGAATGGGAATGAAGTTACTGTCTTGTAAGGGTTATTTTAAATAAATTTTGTATGATGAGGGAGTGATATATCTGGCTCAAGTTGTCGATGTCGGTTCTCTTATTTAGGGACGATGGATGTTTTAGAATTTGACACATTTCAAGTACAAATTTCCTTCAAGGAAAATGCAAATACTACAACTTACATTACAAGATCAGAATATAGAGTATATGGTTTATAATATTCATATTTATCTTTACATTGCCTATGTCTTTAGCTGTAAAACAGTAAAGAATATTATGATTTATTAATAATACTCGTTATTATCCACTAGACCTGTAGGCATCTATAAAGGCGACTATATACAAGAATTATATAAAAGATATGATGACGTCAGTGATGCTCCACCTCCACCATCTCTTCCTGATTGGTGTACAGAAACTGACGATGTACAAGGGAATGGCCTTGACGATTTCGATGATGTTACGGAAGATACAAGAAAGCGAGCAGCTTCAACTTCTTCAAAGTAAGTAATTAGACAAATGTAACGATTTTTCCTTGTGCATAGCCGTACCAAAATGTGGATGTTTTAGGTATAGTACAGTATTCGCCAAAATAAATAGTACCGAAAGTGAACGTATTATTTATTTTTTAATTCACATGCTTAAAATGTGTACGATTGTGTCGCAAATAAGCTTTATAACGATTTTGCAGATCATCCAACATATTATAAAGAGTGGTTGCTGCAGTTGTTGAAAATTGGTTATTATCTTTTGTCGTAGTTCTCCAATATTACTGGCGAAACTTCTTATTTAAATACTGATTATTCTGTTTTCGAAATTCCAGATTTCATGCCCGCCAAAAATTTCGTTTATCTCTAAAAAAAGTGGTATAATGCTCTCTGTATTGCTGTTGGTTAACGCTTATGCTCGTTCGCATCTTCAAGAAAATAAGGACAATAATCCCATGTCAAGACACAGCACACCAAATGGTAACTCGTTCACTTTGGAGTGGTTTCTCCACAATGACATATGGGCGTTCAAACACAAGAAATCGAGTTGTTTGTCGATTGATGTAATCGTTAAGGTAAATGTTTCGTCCGAAAATCATATTTCTCAAGAAATCGGGATCTTCGTTTTCGATCTTTGAAAACGATTAGTTTTTGTCCAATTTGAATACAGTAAGGATAACCACCAAGAGCGTTGAACAGTCGACGTGTGGATGATTTAGTGCTATTTACTTTATACGCAGTACGTCGAAGTCTTCGTTTTGGGGACTGTAAGACCTGATGTAGAACGCGTCCTTAATTATTGTTGGTAAGAATTGTTTTTAGACGACCGGAAGAGCTGGTAGTGTGTCGTGCTGACACAACACACTACCAGCGTTACAACATCTCTCAACGATTACTAACATTACTCTTTTACTGGGGGCGCCTTGTAAAACACTTGTGTTATCTCAACATAGACTAATATTCCATCTATTTTCTTATGAGCGGAAATAATGTTCTACTATAGACACTTGCTCTTCAGTTGTTAGAACCATTTTCGGGATAGTTTTAATAATAGAGCACTGTTAATATGGCAGTTAATGACAAATAAACCCAATCAAATAAACACATATTGCGTGCGCAATTCCACAGCCGTCTTAATTTCGGTACTGTATAGTTTGGCGAATACCATATACATATATTAGTAAGCTTTTTTCTTCTTGCTTGATCAGTTCGTGTAAAAAAATTTTTGATTTAATTCCGCTCTTAGTTTTGCTACCTTGTCCACGTTGTTGCCAGTAAACATAGAATATCCATGATGGTCAGCAATATTCGGCAACGAATCAACACTCCTATAAGTGTAAGAAAGTTTTTAAAATCGCATAAAGTGTAATTATTTATAATACTTTAAAACATATTCATATGAAACAAACTCTCGTAATGAATTGATACGTATCATTGAACAACAAGAATTCGCTGTAAAGTATATTGTGGAATTAACTGATGCTATGACAGATGAACCCGTTTAATCCCTAAAACTTATCTGCACTGACGACAAATTCACATCTATTAGTCATTAAAACAATGGCTAAGATCTACGTGCTTTATACTTAGGGAACAAGATTGTAACGCTTGATAAAATAATGACATGTGTTAAAGAAGGCAAGGACTATATAAAATTCTCTCGAATGGTGTCATTAAAACTTTTGGAAGAAGTTGGTTTAAAATATGAGAAACACAACACAAAATATTTCTTGGTGGAAAAACATTTTTTAGAAAAGAAACTATTTACGAAAAATTAAGCCAATTAAGATCAGTATATTATATAAACAAAGTATGTAAGTTATCATACTAGGTTACAAGAATCTTTGCCAACAAGTACTTAATGTAAAATAGACCTCTTGCAGTGACCTACCTCCAAAAATATAAAGGTCCTATAAGATATGAGCTTTAATATTGCTAAAAGATACAAGAATTATTTAAAAAGTATGTTATCGACGAAAGAGTTTCTGTTACCATTGTGAGCTTAATCCGATATAACTAATTTTGCTACTTTTACTGAAATATACTTTATCTGAAAATACTACTTTAAAAATATTAACTATATTAACTAACGAAGAAGTAAATATGTGAAACATTATCTATGACGATTTAATTGAACCGGTTATTGTTAAAGCAAACAGCGATTGTTTAGATGGCTTCTATCATGCCAGATATTTCTAGCAACGACGCGCGACGTCGAATGAGCGTGTATTATTCTACACTCCCGTGCAAAATTAACCGGACACTCGAAATTCCAAAGTTTTTTCGTTTTAGTTGTGTTGAATTGTCCTGTATAATAATGAAATATATATATATATATATATATATATATATATATATATATATATATATATATATATTATTGTGATATTCAAAGTCTTGGTGCGCCAAGCAATAATTAGCTAATTAATTTTTTTGATTAATTAAAATTATTTAAATGATATGATTATGACTCTATCACAATTTTTAATTCTTTTATCTCAGGGTTAAATTCGTGCTTCAATATCTATGCTATTACATGTGAAAGGTAAGGTCCAGAGAATACCGGAATAATAAAAAACACATATGATCTAACACTATATATTGAAATAAAAATAATGAAATAATTCACACTCAAAAGTTTTCAATAAACAAATCTCATATAAGGATTCTCAAAATTTTGTTCTCCGTACGTGAACAATCAAAATTAATGGTACAAACAATATTAATTGAAAACTCAAAATCCCAAACTATTCTAACTCTCCTAATCAAAATATTTATATCCTTTCTAAATTACGTGTAAAAATTGTGTTATCAATAAAAAAAAAAACTGCAGAAAACAAAAATATCTCTCTCTGATGATGAGTGGTCCAAATCCTTGTTCATTGTAGACTGTATTATCTCCTCTCAACCGCTCCCTATGTAATCAGCAATCTTACAACAGATTGTTGCAAGTATATCGTCCTTAATGATCTCCTTCAAAAGCAACAATCATTCAAATTTTGGTAGCCTTTCTCCTCTCGATAAACTGAATCTCTCGTTGGCCCGAGTGAAAAATGACTCTTGGAATATCTTCTCTTTACGATAAACTGAATCTCTCGTTGGCCTGAACAGTGACTCTTGGAATATAAGTAGGAAAATATGACTTACAATATTTTGCTGCTTCAGCTGCTGTCAGATACACTAACTCCACAAAAACTCACTAACATTCAACACTACTGCTTGCTACTTCTTGGGAACCACCAGAGAACAATCACTGTTCGTCTTACAGACTTGGAAAACCAACTGATTATCTTTTCTCTCTCCTCAATCTCGCTAAACTTTTTCCTACATACTTATCCCACCTTTTTCAATCTCCGCCAATCAAAACTCGTCACAATTCCCCCATTTTTTCATTTCGATAACAAACACATTTTTACCTATAATTATAAAATTTCCTAAAACTTATTTACAAATAATATTTTCTATAATTCTTAAAAACTAACAAAAACCTCTTTCTAAAATCTCTTCTATTTGTCTCTAATCACTGCATTAATGTATTTTGGAAAACCCCGTTCAATTGTCTTTGGATTTCACTTAAAATTATGCGGGTCACTCAAGTATAACAAAGAAATAATTTATGCAAAGCTTACATTTTGTTTAGTACAGGTAATCCAAGAATTTAATAACTTTCCTTCTTCGAAATATTTGTTGGATATTATCCTACTTATCTGAATTATTTTAATGTTTTTGAACTTTGAAATATTTTAATCAACCCAATATTTTTCTCGATTTTGCATATCATAACAAATCCCCGCCATTTGATCTGCCGAAAACTCTTTGTTAAATTTTAAAAATGACAAAAGTTTTCTAGGATCAAATTATTTCACTATGTTATTAAAATCTACTTATGATACTGATAAATGTCGTGAATGTTAAAATACCCCGTATATTGCCTGTCTTTATACGGGATTGGATATATTTTCGTTTTAAATTTTTCCAAGTATTTTCCCTTAAAAGAAAGTTCATAATTTTTAGCCACTCGGTTTACTTCATTAATAAGATCTCCATGGTTTCCTAAAATCTTCTCTATTTTCTTTCCCCTGTTTTCTCCACAATTTATTTTTCTTTCATCCTCCTTTTGTTCACATGTGTTCACTGTCCATAATACTTCTTCACAAAATTCTGGATTCTCGTCCATCAGTGCCATTTTTTTTTCTGTTTTCTTTTTATCCTCTAATTCCCTTTGGTATTCCGAGCACCATGTTTCTATTCCTTTCATTTCTCTGATGATACTTTCTTTTTCTTCCTGCTTCCATTCTGTTTTATCGTCGGTTGCCAACAATTCTTCTGTACCTTCTATTTCCTGTTTTTCTCTGGTCTCCATCTTATTTTCCTGCTTTCTTTTCGAACTCTTCTTCTTTTTCTTCCTTCTCTTTTTCTCTTCTGTTAGATCTTGTTCTTGTACTTTCGGTTTATCCTCTACAGTCATATCGATTTCTTTGCGTTTTTCCTGTGCATTGATCCTTCCAGAATTTGTTTTCCTATCTGTTTGCTTTTCTTCTCCTGTGTTGTCTGGTTCTGCTCTGATTTCCAGTTTATTTTCCGAAAAATTTATGGTGATATCTTTTTTTCTCAATTCATCAATTCCCGCTATCATATCATGATTTAAATCTTCAATCACCACACATTTCATAATATGGAATTTGTTTCCCACTCTTATCTGTACTCCCAAACCTTCGTTTACTGTCGTCAAATTTTTATTGTTTGCACCCACTAAATCAACCCTAGGAATCTTATACACAAATCTGTCCAAATTTAATTCTTTTACTAGTTTTTTATTGATTAGCGATATCTCCGAGCCAGAATCAATCACAATTTTAATCGCTTTATGTTTTATAAATGCGTCTAAAAATATTAGATTAGAATTAGAAATTTGTCTTTCGTTTCCTATTGCTACATGATTCATCTCCCTTCTATTTTGTTGTTGGAAGCTCTGGTTATTTCTATCGTCCCTTTGTTCGTTAGTATTCCTATTCGGAGGATTTTGTGCATCTCTATTCCTGTTGTGATTTTCATTTGTTCTATTTTGTGTATCATTCCGGTTATCGTAATTTTGTTGTCTATTGTAATTATTGTAATTTTTCGGCCTATATTCGTTTGTTGATCTGGGATGTCGGTTTCTCTGGTCATAATTTGATGAATACCTTCTTTCCGGTCCATTATATTGGTCATGTTGTCTTCTATTTCTCATTTCTTTTCTTTTCGCTTCTTTTAATTGAAGGAATTGGCACAAACTATCAATATCTTGATAGTTTCTCAAAATCACGTGATCTTCCAACGTTTCCTCAAAATGTCTGCTGATCATTTCTACCAGCTGTTCGGTAGAATATTTGTATTCTAGATATTTTGAATTGTTATATATCTGCAAAGCATATCTTTCTTCAGATATTCCCATTTTTTCGTGATATTTTCCATTCTGTAGCTCTTGGTTGATTTCTCTCTGTTTATTTTTCCCCCAGAAATAGTTGAGAAATTTATTTTCAAAATCTGTCCAATTTTCAAACTCATCTTCCTTGCTTTCATACCATAACGCTGCTCCTTCTTTCAAATGGTTTCTAATTGTTTCTTTGCACTCGTCAAAATATCTAATATGTTGTAATTTGGTTTTCAAATTTTTAACAAACGGTACTGGGTGTGTTTTCCGAATATCCCCGCCAAATTGTATTTTCGACTCGCTTGTTCCATGGATGATAACTTCTTTTCTCTCTACCCCTCTTAGTTCAATTTCTGCCATTTGTTTTTCATTTTGCTTTAATCTTCTTTCTATTTCCTTCCTGTCTTCTTGTAGCGCCATTTCAAATTTTTCTTCTAACTGTTCTAATTCTTTTTTCTGTACAGTCTTAATATCTTTCATTTTAGTTTCTATTTCTTCTCTCTGCATCTCTAGTTTCCTCTCTGTTTCTTCTCTGACTTTTTCTAAACAGACTTTTACCTCATTTTCATATTTGTCAAAACGCTTTTCCATTTTTCTATCATTTTCTTCTAATTTTTGTTCTATTGCTAGCCTTGTTTCCCGTTGGTTTTCTTCCATTGTCTGTTTTGTTTCTTGTTGATTTCTATCAATTTTCTTTGATGTTTCAATTTGGTTTTTCTCTATTGTTTGTCTCTGTATTTGCATCATTGCTAATAATTTTTCCAGCATCCCTGTTTCTTTTCTTTCCTCCATTATTGTAGCATTTCCTTCATTATCCGATCCTTCATCAATAATTGTTTCCTCTTCTCTGTTATCCTCCTTCCTTTCTTGCATTTTGCTTTGACTCCTTGTGGTCGACATGTTGTTTCTTTTCGTTACTGTTTTTGTCCCCGCCAAATGTGAAATTTTACAACACTCTATATGTTTCAGAACACGACAATATTTCTCCCCAAATGTATTAAATTTTCACGACAAATATCAAATATGCAATCAGTAAAATTCAAATAATTCAAAATAAATATCAAATGTACGATTGGTAACGAAAATAAAATCAAATAATTCAATAGCAGTAAATATCCACTAACTACGATCAATCAATAAATCAAATTTATATTCCCTGGAAAAATTGTCAAAATACTTTCAAATTCAAATTCCCTCAATGTTATATGTTTTTATCTCTGGATCACCTGTACTTATTCCAGATCTCTTTCCCTTCCTTCAAATGTAAAGCTGCGATATTTTCAAGCCCCACGTTTTGGAAGCCAGTTATTGTGATGTTCAAAGTCTTGGTGCGCCAAGCAATAATTAGCTAATTAATTTTTTTGATTAATTAAAATTATTTAAATGATATGATTATGACTATCACAATTTTTAATTCTTTTATCTCAGGGTTAAATTCGTGCTTCAATATCTATGCTATTACATGTGAAAGGTAAGGTCCAGAGAATACCGGAATAATAAAAAACACATATGATCTAACACTATATATTGAAATAAAAATAATGAAATAATTCACACTCAAAAGTTTTCAATAAACAAATCTCATATAAGGATTCTCAAAATTTTGTTCTCCGTACGTGAACAATGAAAATTAATGGTACAAACAATATTAATTGAAAACTCAAAATCCCAAACTATTCTAACTCTCCTAATCAAAATATTTATATCCTTTCTAAATTACGTGTAAAAATTGTGTTATCAATAAAAAAAAAACTGCAGAAAACAAAAATATCTCGCTCTGATGATGAGTGGTCCAAATCCTTGTTCCTTGTAGACTGTATTATCTCCTCTCAACCGCTCCCTATGTAATCAGCAATCTTACAACAGATTGTTGCAAGTATATCGTCCTTAATGATCTCCTTCAAAAGCAACAATCATTCAAATTTTGGTAGCCTTTCTTCTCTCGATAAACTGAATCTCTCGTTGGCCCGAGTGAAAAATGACTCTTGGAATATCTTATCTTTACGATAAACTGAATCTCTCGTTGGCCTGAACAGTGACTCTTGGAATATAAGTAGGAAAATATGACTTACAATATTTTGCTGCTTCAGCTTCTGTCAGATACACTAACTCCACAAAAACTCACTAACATTCAACACTACTGCTTGCTACTTCTTGGGAACCACCAGAGAACAATCACTGTTCGTCTTACAGACTTGGAAAACCAACTGATTATCTTTTCTCTCTCCTCAATCTCGCTAAACTTTTTCCTACATACTTATCCCACCTTTTTCAATCTCCGCCAATCAAAACTCGTCACAATTCCCCCATTTTTTCATTTCGATAACAAACACATTTTTACCTATAATTATAAAATTTCCTAAAACTTATTTACAAATAATATTTTCTATAATTCTTAAAAACTAACAAAAACCTCTTTCTAAAATCTCTTCTATTTGTCTCTAATCACTGCATTAATGTATTTTGGAAAACCCCGTTCAATTGTCTTTGGATTTCACTTAAAATTATGCGGGTCACTCAAGTATAACAAAGAAATAATTTATGCAAAGCTTACATTTTGTTTAGTACAGGTAATCCAAGAATTTAATAACTTTCCTTCTTCGAAATATTTGTTGGATATTATCCTACTTATCTGAATTATTTTAATGTTTTTGAACTTTGAAATATTTTAATCAACCCAATATTTTTCTCGATTTTGCATATCATAACAATATATATATATATATATATATATATATATATATATGTATATATATATACATATATATATATATATACATATATATATATATATATATATATATATATATATATATATATATATATATATATACAGTGTAGGTAAAAGTTTATGGTCGGTATGGTAAAATTTAACAGGATATCTAACACATATATAAAATCATATTTTCAGCGAATAGACAAAGATAACAATCATATTTCCCCTTGGTCTCCCCTCCATATTTCTTATTGACGACCATTGCCCATTAGTGAGACGATTAGTTCCAATCAGAGATATTTTACACATTTTACATATCTGGTTCCGATCCTAAGAACCTAGAGGTGGGTCGTTGACATTTTTATCGGAACCGTTTTTCGTAAACTGTAACTAGTTGATTGTTTACTAGTAGTTTCAAATAAGCGAGTACACAAACAAACATATTGGCTATTATATTGAAAGAAACTAACGAAGGATATATTTATTATAACTTGAAAAATAAATTAAACAATACAAATAGTACTTACATTTACATTACACATTATTAAATCGCTAATCGTCTAAATTGACATTTAAAAACATAATTTTTTCCACTTTTCTTGTTAACCGTGTTCTTCTTTTATTTAAAATTAAACCAGATTTTGAACATGTGTTCACAAGGAACAGATTTTGTTACAATACTACAATATTTTATGAATATAGTGGTTAAGTTAGGATATACATGGCGATTGTTTTTCCACCACTGTAATGGACAGTTCCAATCTCCGTTCGAAATTTTTTGTGGGTAATATCATCAGACAAATACATGTCGACTTCTTTTCTATCTCTCGATACAGGTGTATGTTTAGATGAGTCATGTCCAATTAATTAATCAAAAATACACCATGGACTTAAGGCATTTTTATCAGTTTCTTTTTCTTTTACTGGTTGATTTTCACTAGTACAATCTTCTTTTTCTTTTTTTATAGAAGTAACCAGCTTCTTAACTCTTTCTTTTGTTTTTTATAACTAGGTATTCTGATTAATGAATGAGTTTCGATTTACCATTGATCTGCATTTTCGATTTCAAATCTTTATTGATAGTTCGTCAAATGATTTATTTATTGTAAATATTCAATTAAGAATTATTTTTCTTAGTCAAAATTATTGACCTAGTATAAGAATAATAATTTTATTTTCAAAAAATACACATTTGTAGAAGATGCAGCTTTTATGGTCCGCTTTCTGAATATTGCAATGATTGAATCTTTTCCTGACGCATTTCTGTCCGTTTCGACTACTTCTACCAGAAGTACTGACATACTGCCACCGCCACCCAAGCGTCAAAAGGTGATTGATACTTCCATTAATAAAAATATTAGTTAAGAACAAAAGTAACAAATAGATATGGATTTACTAAACCTATACAAAGACTCGTTTCATCCGTTTTCCATAGTTGAAGAACGAGCCTGGAAAAAGGGTGTATTCCTGGATATAAACCGCCAACAAGAAAAACTTGTTCATTACGTCAGGTTCATTACTTTACTCAGGTTCACTACTCAGGAATGTTATATCAAAACTGAGCAAATTATTAGATCACAAGTTGTTAAAGAAGTAGCAAATATCTGTATTACTACTGACCTCTGGACATATGGAGTAACTGAGAGTTACATCGCGTTAACAGGACAATATTTAACCGAAAATTTAGAATTTAAAACGGTTTTATTAGGCTGCTGCCATTTTTCTGGAAACCATAATACAGAAAACATCGCTTTTGAAATTAGTGAAATTATTAATCAGTAGGATCTTAAACGAAAAGTAAATTTTGCAGTAACTGATAATGCCTCAAATATGGTCAAAGCTATTAAAGATGTTTTGGAATGAAAACATTTAAATTGTTTTGCTCATACGTTTAATTTATTGGCGGAGGACGCACTTAAATGCTTTCGTGTACAAATAGATAAAATAAAGTCTTTTTTTTCGACAATTCGCCAAAAAAATACCTTTCAAAAAAGTACCTTATCTTCAGAAAGGCTTTTAAAGTATCAATTACAACATAACAAAGTTCCCAAACGGCCAATCCAAGACGTGGAAACTAGTTAGAACTTCACCTATTACATGCTAAAAAGAATGACCGAGTTAGAAGAGGCAATCCGTTTCACATTGGTATTATTTAATACAGACTTAGACTTAGACCAAATCTAAATAATGAAGACTGTATTATTTGTTCTCAACTTTCCCAAATTTTACGGCCTTTTAAAGAAATAACAAGTACAATGAGTGGTCAAAAATACTTGAAGGGTAGTTCAGTGATTGTTATGGTACGCTGCCTGCAAGAATCTTGCAATAAAATTTTAGCAAACGGTAACCTTACATCCATAGTATCCGACGTAGTACAATTACTAATATCGGGTTGTATTGTTTAGTTTATTTTTCAAGTTATAATAAATATATCCTTCATTAGTTTCTTTCACTTCAATAAATATTGTGTATAAACGATAATAGCCATTATGTTTGTTTATGTAGGTACTCTCTTACTTGAAACTACTGTTAAACAATCATAGTAACTTGTTTACGAAAATCGGTTAACGACAAAAACTTTAACGACCCACCTCTACTTGATACCTCTGTCCTTACTTTGATTCGGTGCTTTGACGAATCGAGAAATCGGGAGACGAGACGTTGCCAAATAATTTTGTATGAAGAATTTTTTATTGTGGCAACATATGCAGTTTATTTTTAATAAGAATAAGGCACAATTCGGAAATCGTACTTAAAATACGAAACATTAATAAATTTTATTTATATAAAACGATTTCCGAAGTGGAAATCAAAATGTTATATTACACTTATTGTAAAGTAAAATTGTGGCATATTCCAAATAAAAAACAGTAAGCTGCCATTTAAATCCATTTCGCCCAAATTTGATTATCTTAGAACATTGTTCAAATGCTAAAAAGACAACAGGTTAAATAAAACCAATAAGTTTGGCAACGTTGAATTTCCCCTTTTTTATTATTTCAACTCATTCATTTTCAGCGATATAAAGGGCTGACCTAATATACCTTTCTCTTTTTAAACAGGTGTTTCTCATTATATATATATATATATATATATATATATATATATATATATATATATATATATATATATGTATATATATATATATATATGTATATATGTATATATATATACATATATATGTATATATATATATATATATATATATATATATATATATATATATATATATATATATATATATATATATATCAAAAGATATTGTCATTTTTGAGGGTGAAAAGAAAGTTTTTGTGAATGTATTTTCGATAAATCGCATATTTATTTAAAAGATAATGCTTGTTAAATTGATTGTATTCGTTTTGGTGTATTTAATATAAAGTGTTTTTAATAAAAAGGAATAATTTACAATTAGACCAGATCAAGTAGCGCAAGCTGTTGCTCTATATCATGATGGGCGTTCCATTCGGTATATAGAAGAAATGTTTGCTTTCCTCGTAGTATAATATCTAATGCTTTACACAGATTTCGAGAAACTGGCTTTTACTCAAGAAGACCTGGACACAAAAGACCAAGGGCAACAAACGCCGTGGAAGATTGTTTAGACTTTAAGTGCTTCGAGAGCAGACAGATACTGCTACTGCTTTGAATAGTAGATTGTGAGATGTTCATGGTACCATAATTTCGTCTTATGTACCTGCTAAAGGCTTTTTGTTGGACGCAGCTCATTGAATACAACGCTTGAAATTATTTCGTGCTCATGCAGATTGATACATGGATGATTGGAGAGACGTCCTCTTTTCTTTTTACTAGATATTCACCTGATGGTCGTAAAAGAGTGTGGAGAAGGCTTGGAAAATGCTACGCCCAATGCTGCTTCTCTTCTAGAGTAAAGTTTGGTGGTGGAGATGTAATTGTATGGGGCGGCATTTCTTTGGAAGCACATACAAATCATGTTATGTTAGGGGGAGGTAGTCTTAATACTTAATACTTAACACTAGACAAAAGGACAAACAGTTTAAAAATTGTTTAGGATGCTACATTATGGGCAATGGCAGGAGACAGAGACAGTTCTGTTCTTGATCGTGTTTTCTTGGGACCGCTGTCACGATTATCGCTGATCGTTCAAAGATAATCGTAGGGCACTATTTCCTATAAAGACGTTTTGCTTGAATGGCTACGATTAGAGTCATTAACGATGATCCGACGCCTACACTACACTACTAGATATGTTAGTTTACCGTGAGAGCCGTGTACTAAATCGTTGTGTTATTTCAAAGTGGACACACATTTCTATACACCTCAATAATGAAACACTGTTAGAACACTGTTCTCGTGGTAAAAGTCATATCTTGCCATGGCCGGTGCGTTTTCTGAACAAGGAGATGAATGTTTCTCAAGCAACATCTCCCGTTGTGTTTATTGTCAAAACAAGATGATAAAAACCAGAGGATCAAATACTAGTATTTTGTTGCTTTTCATCTAGAATAATTTTTTTTTAGTTTTACTCATTTAAATAATTTTATTATTACACTATCACAGCGAGTGGAGATAAGTAAAAAACAAACAAAATACAATGCAAATACACGACTATAAGTGATAGTTGTAGAATAGATAGATTGTTGCAGAAGGTTATATTAATTTACTATATAGAAAACGCCACGAGGAAAATGGTACCGAACGAGTATCTTTGCATGATTTTACGTTCGACGATCATGGCTTAGCAAAAATTATATAGCGGCACAGTGTAGAAAAACACTGTTTAGTTTAGATTAATGTCAAACTTTCCTCATATATGAAACTGTAGTATTTATTGTTAATATGTTATGGCATTTCAGTAACGATGATACTTCACCAAAAACTAAAAAGCGTCGTGTAAAGGAAGCCGTGTTTATGGAGGGTGTACCTAACGTTACTCACTTTCAAGAAGAAAAAGCAACCGAACTGCAAAAAATGGTGCAAAAGATGTGTAAGTGGGGACGTAAAGGCTTTCCAGGCAGTCAGCCAGTTTCCATGGATATGAATAACATTAATCTTCTAAAATCCCAACCCTACAGGTAAGACATTTTAATGTATTTAAAGATTTAAGAAAAATTTAGGTTATTTATGAATTGACCTCAGAAAAAATCTAAGATCTATAGATAAAGCTTAAAGCCATTGTATTCTTCTGTTTCCGTAGGTTAGTCCCATCGGGATCTCTAAAAATAATATCAAGATTTATCTGATAAATATTAAAATATTTATATAGTTGAAACATCGAAGCGTAAAAGTTACATTAAAAACCATATTTTTTTGTTCGTAATTAATTTTATGTAGGATCAACTTAATTAGAAACTTATAAAATAACTATTGATATAAAATATCCATAAGTAAGACAAAATTGCAAAAAGTGTGTACATACAGCAAAAGCTTTTGCTGAAAGTTCTAATCGTTTGCACATTATATCTTCGATAGCCTAGAAGAATAGAGAACTATTTTAGTAAATCGTTCTCGTACCTCGCCGTCAAAGTAGATGGCACCTCTGTGCGCGAACCATTGAAAGTGGGAAGATTTTGGAGACATTAGTTGGACTTTTCGGTTTGAATCGAAATCAGCTCGAACGGCTGACGAGGTAGAGATACTGAAATAACAGTTAACAGGGTGTTTGGTAACGAATGGGCCGTAGCTTAAACGTAGATTTCTCAGGTTAAAATAGGTCGATTTAAGCTAACTTACCTTGGTACGAAAGTTGATAACCGAAATACACGTCAAAGTTATTTTTATTTTATTTATTTTTGAATATTTCCTGACAGGCATGAAACAACTACACGAAATTTGGTAAGTGGGGATTTTTTGGGAGGAGAAACATAAATTCCCCATCAAAAATTATGTATTACCCCGAAAGCGTCACATACGCTCATTTAATACATTCAATGTTTTTATCGCCCCACTACATAATTTTGAGATCAACATTTTTATTCCCCTATTATTTTTACTCAAAAAGGTTTACTGCATTCATTTCGCTAAACTCAACCGTTTTCGAGTTAAACGCATTTTAAATGTACGATGCAAAATTAAATGTTTTGCATTATTGTAGTACACCCGAAAAATAAACTAAACAATAATCATTGTGCACGTTGTCATGGTTATGTCATTGCAGTTATCATTTTCAATATTTAGATACGTTTTAGGTAGGTATCTAAAAGAGATAAGGGGTGTAATAGATCGAAAAAAATGGCCATATTTGGGCCGATCAAAAGCCAAATGCAACGTTGTCTCGGAACTTCCAATACGAGTTTAAATTCAATGTTTGGTTTGGGATTGTTTGTGATAATTTCGTTGGCCCTTTTGAACTTCTAGAGAGATTTAACTCACAAGACTATTTAAATTTTCTTCGAAATTATTTGCATCAACTTTTAGAAGATGTTACTTTAAACATCAGATTAAATATGTGGTTTTTACAAAATTATTTAAATCTTGTTTTTTCTCACCGATGGATTGGCAGAGGTAGTGAACAACCGTGGCCTCCCCGAACCTTTAAGCTATTTAAATCACTTAGACTTTTTTTCGGGGATATATAAAACATCTTGTTTCAAGACCAGTGATCAATACACGAGATGAGCTTTGGCAAAGTTACTGGATGCTGCTAACGAAATTAGAAAATTGAAAACAAATCTTTTTCTCGTAAGAAGAAATTTTATAGAGAGGTGTCAAAAATGTGTGGAAGTAAATGGAGGACATTTTGAACATTTAATTTAGCGGGTTTCGAAACTAATGTAATTTCTAACGACGTTATTTTATTATTTTTATTGTTCATTCGTTATTAGCTTAATATTCTGATTAAAATATCATTTTATAATATGTTATTCTTTGTCTTTGTATTTCTTTTACAACTATTCCTGGTCGAAATCTCGAAAACGGTTCCGTTTAGCGAGATGCATGTAGTATATCTTTTTTAAGTACAAATATTAAAAGTATCTAGAGTGGAGGATAAATAAATTTAACGTATTAAATGAGCGCCTAAAGATAAAAAAACCCTACTTACCAAATTTCGTGTTTTTATCTCATGCCTTCAGGAAATATTCAAAAATTAATAAAATAAAAGTTTAACTTTGACACCATGTATTTCGGTTATTATCAACTTTCGTACTAAGGTAAGTTAGCTTAAATCGTCCTATTTTAACGTTAGGAATCGAAGGTTAAGCTATGTCCCATTCGTTACCAAACTCTCTGTATTGTTCTATTGATTCCGATTCAACATCAGAAGTTTGACTAATTTGTGCTCCAACGCCATAATATTTGGCTTATGTCATCAGAGCAGTAGCAGAAAGCATTCAGCTTTTGGAAAGTTCCAATCGTTTGCATATATATATATATATATATATATATATATATATATATATATATATATATATATATTGTTGTGGTATTCAAAATTGAAGAGTAAAGATATTAAATGTACGATGAAATCAATATTTCAGAGATTATAGAAAATAAAAATACTCCGAGCTGCCTGGAATTAACCAAAGGTAATCTTAGTCATAAATAATCTTTTGTATAAATATAACAAGTGAATAGTGCGGGTACAATGAATAGAAGTTAACGATGGTTTTTCCCCATAAGCCATAAAGTATTCAGTAATCCGGGTTTGCGCCATGAACAAGACAATAAAAATAGTTAATAAATAAATGATTGTTCGGAATATGTAAATACCCAGTAGAAATTAAGTGTCCGTGTAGAAATAAGATGAATTAGGAAAGTTTGTAGGTATTTCTGATTTTATGTGGGAGTGGTATGCAAATTTCTGATTGGCCGAGAATTTGGAAAGTGGATGTGGGTGTGTATAATGAGAGGTTGGATGGATGGATAGAGGAGATGAGAGAGTTAGTTAGTTCCAGTTTCTTAAACTGGATGGTTGGTTTTCGAGGTGGTAACCAGGGGTAGTAAGTGATAAAGACTAAGATGTGAGTTGGTGAAGTAAGTGTGTCCGACGGTAGCTGATCTGGTACAAATTTGTAAGTAAACTTTTCCTACTTGTATTCTACGTATAAGTTTGGCGAGAGGAAAAAAGACTGGCATCATTGGTAAGGTACGTGCATTCGAAGGAGAGCATTGAAGACACTAAATTGCAATATCTTGTTTAATATTGCCAATTACATAGGAGGCTGCTGAGAACTGATAGTTCATTTTGCATAGAACGAGGAATTGGACAACTCAAGGCAGAGGAAGCGTTTCAACGGGAGAAACATTCATAATATATTCAATTTGAGAATTTTGGGTAAAATAATATTATATCATATTAGTAACGTGTGAATAAGTTGTCGATAGTCGAAGGAGATCAAATTTGTTCTGAGAGGGAACACGGAGCTGTGGAGAAAATTGGATAATTCATATAAATTTTTCTTGGTACAATCGATATATCAAAATTGCATTGTATTATATTATCCATGCATTATTGAAGGTTCACGTACGTAGAACGAATTTTGTTTGATAAACATTGTATGCTAATAATTTTTGGAGGTATTTTAATCAGTTTATTTTATTACATTATCTTCATATCATATTATGTTGTTTTATTTCGTTATTCTTTGGACCTAACCCATCAGCTGTAAAGTATAGATATTGAAGCACGAGTAAAACCTGAGATAACAAAATTGAAAGGTGTGATATAAATCATAAATCAAAAATTTTAGTAATGTTTTATATAAATTTTTTGTAAAGTTTTAAAATTAAAATTCTTGATATCACATTAATATATATATATATATATATATATATATATATATATATATATATATATATATATATATATAATCTAGAGCTAAGATTAATGCTATTACAGGAATTAATCCTTAAAATTAAGTTTCGAGATCCTCTTCAATGTCTTCTTCAGGGCTTCTGAGGTCTCAGTCTACTGAGCCCCAGAAACTACTACACTGATTACTAACCAATGCATTAATAATGCAATTTAATTGTGCTAACCGCGAAAACCTTTTGGAATACAGTAGTCCCTCTTTATAACGATTCCCTATATAATGATAATTCCTGTATAACGATGAAAATAGTAAACGCAGGTTGGTTCGTCATAAGGACAATGTATTAATTCTTTCTCTATACCGAATCGTTCTCTCTTTATAGCGATAATTTTCAGCGTTCAATAGTCGATGACAAATGTGTTATTGTGTTTAAAGTTCAGACTACCTGAGTGACGAGTGGCAAGGTCATTGTCCAGCGGTTGTTTTGTTTTGCGCTTAAGGAATGAGGCCACCCATTCTACTCATTCTTATCAGAGGGTTAAGTGACTCGCTTTTATTGTTCGGGCGGCGTGCCTAACTGTTATCACACAGATGTTGTCATCTATGACTTTTCATTTCCAGTTTGAGTTGTGTCTCAGTGTGTCAACAGTCAACATGTTTTCGAAAAAGTGTAAAGTGCTCTCGGTGGAGGAAAAGTTATCGATAACTCGAGCAATAGAGAAAGGTGAAAAGCAATCGGATGTCGTTCGCCGTATGGGGCTGTTTCAGTCAACTGTGGTTACGATATGAAAGGACAGAAAAAAGTGGCTTGAAGCGGAGATGGAGGGCGGTAGCAGAAAGACGTTGCGGAAACCTCATCACGAAGATTTAGATTGCGATATGCTTCAGTGGTTCCAGCAGTAGCGTATGAACCATATTCCACTTTCTGGGCCTGTGGTCAGGACACAAGCTGAGTTTTTTGCAACTGAGCTTGGAATTGAGAATTTCAAGTCATCTGAGGGTTGGTTGAGCAAGTGGAAGCTGCGGCACAAGATCAACTACGGGCAAATCAGCGGAGAGGCACGCGATGTTAACAAAAACGTACCGGATGATTGGCAAGAGTTTTATCAGAGTTAAGTTTTAGTTTGTTTGCAGCAAAGTATGAGCTAGATTTAGTAGAAACTTCCGCATGAGACATTTTTAAATCATCATTATTTTTTCCTGATATAACGTATGTCGCATCATCTGCGAATTGTATGGTTTTGTACGGAGATATGAATTTAGGCAGATCGTTGACATAAATAATAAATAAAAGAGGTCCTAAGACCGAACCTTGTGGGACTCCATGTTTTACGGATAGAAAATCGTAGAGATGACCTTTAGACACTACCGCCTGGTGTCTGCCACATAGATAAGAAGTTATAAGTTTAAGAGGGATACCTCTGATTCCATACTAATTTAATTTGTGGAGCAAAATGTCGTGTGAAACGCAATCAAAAGCCTTCGACAAGTCGCAAAGAGAAATTGCTATGCGATTGCCGCGTTCAAGCCCCTCAATCACCTCGCTCACAACATTAAATACCGCGTTCGTAGTAGAACGAGCACTTCTAAATCCATATTGTGAGTTGCTAAAGTAATTATTTGACTTAAAATGTCAGTTTTTGAGGAATCACCTTTTTTGTAGATTGGTAGTACTTTTGAGTATTTTAGAACTTCTGGAAATACTCCAGTTAATAGAATTAAATTAATAAGATGAGTGGAAGGTGTTAAAACTATTTGGTAAGTTTCTTTTAAAATTTTGCTATTAATCTCGTGAACGTCCTTACAATTAGAATTACTAAGAGACTTTATTATTTGAGAGACTTCTTCCAGAACGGGACGAAAAAAAAGGACTTGCTCGGAGAAGGATAATTTCTATAATTGACGAGGACATCGACGTTAATAGTGGGAAGAGATGTAATTATATTCTCTGCAATTGTAGTAAAAAAATTAATTCATTTGGTCTGGAGGTAGATCAGGTTGTACCGAACTGGATCTTGTGTAGTTTCTTTCGAAATTTACTATTTCCAGCAGTCTCTAGGTTTATTATTGGAATTAGTAATAAAATTACAGTAAGCTGACTTTTAAGCAATTTTTAATTGCCGATTATATTTAACTTTTTGTTGTTTATATACTTTGAAAAAATCGGGATCCTTAGTGGCATCTGCAATGTGTTTAACAAGAGAAATATTAGATCTGTAAGACCTTAATTCATTATTAAACCATTGCACAGGTGTTTTTTCAGCCATTTGTCGTACTTTTTTTAGTGGAAAATACTGTAATATTAAATTGTTATAAGTTTCGGTAAGAAAGACTGTCAAAGAATCGGGATCATTATTAATATCGTAGAAAAAGTCCATGTTTGTACTAGCTAGCGCACGTTTAAGCTTCTGTAAACCAGAAGAAGTAATAAACCATTAAAATGTTTGATTAGTGTCAACAACTTTATGCTCAGAGTCAATAAATAAAAATTGAGCTCGATGGTCAGAAAAACAAGGTTCAAATACGCCCACTCTCTAGATATTTTTAGAAAAATTTGTCATAATATTGTCAATGCAACTACTGAACTGGGATGTGATCCTAGTATAATCGTTTATAGATATTTTTAGACCAAAAGATGTTAATAGATTTTGAATATCAAAAAAATGGTCAGATTCAATTTTAAAATTTATATTAAAATCTCCAAGTATGATTAGTTTGTCTGCTTTACTAAGGAAGGATATTATGACATTTACAAAATTCACCAAAAATAAGTCAAATTCACCCTTACCCGATCTGTATCAGTTAAAATATTGGTTTGTATTGAAGGTACATAAATTGTACAAAACTCAGAACTTCGCTCTACATTATATTCATTTAAATTAAGAGAAGAATACATAAGATTTTCTTTTACATAAATAGGAAATCCGCCTTGTTTCTTTTTTACCCTACAAAAGAAATTAGCTAATAAAAAGCCGGAGATGTTAATTAATTTTAAATTTTCTTGACTTAGCCAGTGCTCTGAAAAACATATGACGTCATATAATTTTTTATCCGCAAGAAAATCATTGATCATATCGACTTTATTTGAAATACACTGCAAATTAACATGAAACATGCTTACCGTACCTTTTCGAATTAGTTTATTTTGATAAAAGTTTGTGGAAGCTTCTAGGTTTCTTCCTCCGTCTTCTTTTTGTACTGAAAATTTCTGTTGAAGTTAAATCTCATATTGGCAGCTCCTTTGGGCCAAATATTAGGACTGTAGACTTCGTCAATTTTATCGAAAGGGAAAGATACCTTATATGTGGAGTATTTGTCAGTTCTATGCCATTCGACGCAGTTAAAAGTAATATCGGGTACCGTCTCACCCAAAAATTTTAGAAGATCATCGGCTTTCATATCAAGATCAAGGATTGACTGATGATGAAGATGACCTGCCATTAGATGTTTGAGCCAGACAGTTTGAACTTACTATCACCTACGGACCGGAAGAGTTTGAAACAGATTTTAAAGAAGTTGATGAAAATGTAGCTACAACATCTGGAGTTTCTGCCGAGGGTATCCTAGAAGCAGTTCGTGTAGAAGAAGAAGAAAACAGTGACCCGGAAGTGGAAGCAGAGCCAGAACCAGCTCCGGCCCCTCAGCAGGCATTGGATGCGGCAAAAGTACTGCATCGATTCTTCATCCACCAGGAAGACGATATGAGTGCTGTGGAAGATTCTATGCGTCTTCAGGACAAGGCCAGGTCAGTTTTGTGGAAAGGGACAAGGTGACAGACTTTTTTGGTAATGTAGGCTAAATATATTTTACAGTAGCATATTATTTTGTTATTGTACAGCACACATGTTTTAATTGTACAGTCATTTTTTTATACTGTATTGCCTATATTATTCTTTAATAAATCTATGTGGTGAACAATACACTGTTAATTCATTTATATTTGTTTTGATACATTTTTTAAATTAAAATAGGTTATGTAATACAGTATTATTATTTATTACAGTACCGAATTTGGTCTCTCTCTGTATAACGATCTCTCCTTATAACGATGAAAATTCCCAGTCCCTTACATATCGTTAGAGATCGTAGAGAGAGAGGACTATATATATATATATATATATATATATATATATATATATATATATATATATATATATATATATATATATATACGTATTTATAAACGTATTTATATATATATATATATATATATATATATAATATATATATATATATATATATAATATATATATATATATATATATATATATATATATATATATATATATTCCGAAAGATTTTTTCCGCGGTTTGTATAATTAATTAAACCTAAAGTTAAGATTACAAGAATTAATATTAAACTCAACAGACATCGATACAATCTACATCCTCTCTGATGTCTTCTTCAGGGCTTCCCGAGCTTCAGTCTCCCCAGACACCAGCAACCTCAGAATATTGAAGCTCAGCCAATTCCCACACAGTATGTAATAAATAATAGCCAACACACCATAGAAAATCATCAACTAGCGATGAAGAATTCTTAGTATTTGATAAGAGCGAGCAAAATAAAGAAAATCCTTGGCAAGTATATCTAATAGATCTAATAGCAGAAAACATACAATACATCACAAAATCCTTAGCAGACAACACAGTAAAGATAAGTTGCGATATACCAGACACATATAGGAAAATAATAAAATACATGAGGGACAAAAATGTAGTACACCATACTTATCAATCTAAAGAAGAGCGTGCCTAAAGAATAGTCATCAAACACCTACACCATAAGACGGACATCGATGAAATAAAAACTGAATTAGCAAAAAATGGACATAAGGTTAGAAACGCGATGAATTGCATAAGTAGAACAACGAAACAACCTTTAAATATATTCTTCGTCCACTTAGAACCAGTAGAAAACAACAAAACATTTACAAACTGACAAATCTTCAAAATAGAGCTATACAAATTGAACCTCCAAAAATAACAAAAGGGATCACCCAATGCATGAGATGTCAGCAATATGGCCACTCAAGATCATATTGCAACAGACCATTTGTGTGCGTCAAATGTGGTGGAGAACACAATACGTCAACCTGCAAAAAAAAGTAAAGATACCCCTGCTAGATGTGCTTTATATGATGGTGTCCATCCAGCCAACTACAAAACATGCCAATTCTATCATAACTTACTCAAGCCAAACAATGCCAACAATCGTATGAATATTCAACAAAACGCTAACAATACAACAACTAGACCTACAATGCGTACAGCAACATCAGTGCCTCTAACCCATTACCCAAAACAATCGCAAGGCAGCTATGCTAATGCAGTAAGAAATGGTACTAAACAACAATCAAACATTAATGACATGATGAACAAATTCTTAGAGGAATTCAAAAACATGTTACGCTTATATCTAAAATTCAATAGCTTCATTAAAATAGCAGAGTGGAATGCCAATGGACTTCCAAAGCACAAAAATGAGGTTGAGTTATTTCTACTACACAACGAAATTGACATTCTGGTAATAAGTGAAATCCATTTGACAAGTCAAACTTACTTTAAGATATCTCACTACACAACCTATTCCTCAAACCACCCAGACAATACAGCCCACGCTGGATCAGCTATTCTGATAAAAAATACTATTAAACATGCAGAACTACCTGTGCTCAAAAATATATACTTATAAATGACATATAATATATATTATACGTCATATGTCACCATGTAGATTATTATAAAAAAATGTTTATTAAATACATATTTTTTATTTAAAAAGAAATATCGTTTATTCGCTGTGTGCAAGTTCCGAAGAGCGACACCGAGTGGCATAAATCAGCGAAGGTGTAAGCACTATCAATATTTTAGTCTTATATTAGCTGCAAATAAAGTGACTTAAACTTGTTTATTTATTATAATTATTGTATAAAATGTATAACTATTATAGAATTAAATATGTAAATATATATATATCAATAATTAACTTGGAAAAATTTTGAATTGATTTTTAACTGTAAAAGTTCGTAAGTATTTTTTTACGTTTTAGATTTCATTATTAATTTTGCACTTAAAATTGAGGTTATTAAAAGGTAAACATTGTATGTAGTAAATAAAATTAATTATTAAATTGTAGTATTACTATTAATATGGATGCAATAATAAAAAACTGGATTCCAGAAAATACTTTTCAACCAACTATCACATCTATCTACCAACTATTATATCCACTGCAAAATACAATTATTAATAATTACATATCATATCAACATTTTGGAGCGACATTAATGGCCGATTTCATAATGACTGGAGCGACATAAATGCCCGATTTCATAATGACAACTCTAAGTACACTTTTACTATTGTTCATTTTAGACTAAATTGCATAACTGTATTTTTTGTCAATCCAAATCCTTCAAAGAAACATACATCAAATTTGTTTAAATAATTAATTCTTTTCCTGTCAATTTTTAGGTGGCGTAATCCGACCTTGAAGAAATATTTAGCATTTTTTTAAATTTGAAAAAAAAAAAATAAAATTGTAAACAAACTTGAACCAACATGACTATTATTGAAATTTACACTTTAAAGTGAACTTTATATTATTGAAATTTACACTTAAAGTGAACTTTAATTTAATGTTCACGTCAAACTTATTACAAAATCGGGAGTGAGAATGCAGAATTTGGGTTATGTTACTTACTTCTGCTTTATTATGATATAAATACACTTTTCTCGTTGCAATAATTTGTGCTTAGAAGTTGGAAATCGATAGAATTTGAATTTAATATTTTTTGTTGTATTTTTACAATTTATGACACAGAATTTGCGAAATCCCATTTTCTTCAATAGCTACTTTACTTATGAAATATTTACTCCAAGTACTTGCACACATCGAATAAAGAAATAAAGGCTTTGGAAAATTTATAAAGTAATATGTATTGTCTTTAACCTTCAGCTGGGCGCGCCGCAGTAATTTTGCTGTGTAAACTCAATATTTCCAGATAAAGTGTTAACGGGATACGCTATGTACGTGATATTTTTAAAATTCCCTTGTCGGTTAATCCTTAGTCGGTACCCATCATCGTCTTGTGAAATCCAAATCCAATTAGTTAGTTATCGTACTTTATTGTGAATAGTACATCGAGGCAGACAATTGCTGCAAGGCGCCTGGTAGTGAAATTCGCGCAATTTTTTTTTTGAAATAACTAATATATTATATATCTTTTTCGAGAAATTGAAATTTTATTGGTAAGTAAAATTGTTAATAATATAATTATTTATAAGAATTAATAATATATATGAAACATATTAGATTATTGTAGAATTCTATATTATAACATATTTTATAATTTTAGATTACGCCATGTCTCGTAAAAATCCAAAGGAAGTGTTAACCCAAGCACAATTAGAGGAAATTCTAAATAATATGACAGATATTGAAGATGAAACAGATAAAATATTGGAAAGTGATAGTGATTTGGACGAACAACAAATTGAGGAGAACCACGACGATACATGTTTAGAGCAAGATATGTCAGATGAGGAGGAAGTGTTTTACGAAAACGTTCAAGATACATTCATTGGCAAGGATAAAACAAGTAAGTGGTATAAAACTTCTTTTGCCACATCTAAGACAAAGCAACAAAATATAATGAGAGTATCACCGGGATTAAAAGGAACTGCACGTCAAATAAAAACAGAAATTGATGCGTTTTTTACTATTATCAATATTGATATGGTTGATGAAATTCTAATTTTTACCGATTTATATATAAATGAACATAGAGATAAAACGCAATATTTAAGAGATAGAGATTGCAGGAATGTGGACAGGAGTGAGTTATTGGCCTTTTTTTGGACTCCTCTATTTGATTGGCATAAAGCACGGCAATCACACAAATATGATGGAACTTTGGGAAAAAGATGGCACAGGGATTGATATTGTTCGAGCAGTAATGAGCTACAAACGTTTCCTATTTATTGCACGTTCATTGAGATTTGATGATAAACATACAAGGAGTGATAGATGTAAAATAGACAAGCTGTCGGCCATTATATCGTTTTTTGACAGATTTATAAAAAATTGTCAACTCATACAATTTTTCAGAGTATACAACAATTGATGAAATGCTCCATCCCTTTAGAGGTAGGTGTAGCTGGATATAATATATACCCAACAAACCTGCTAAGTACGGGATAAAAATGTACGCGTTATATGATGATCAAACATTTTATACCGCCAATTTAGAGATATATTGCGATAAACAGTCAAGTGGCCCATACGACGTATCAAATTCGGCCTTTGACGTTGTAAAACGTCTAATAGAGTCCGTAGAAATGACAGGAAGAAACATAACAACAGATAATTTTTGTACTAGTATTCCGTTAGCTAGATATTTGCTGCAGAAGAAAGTTACTCTGCTTGGGACGCTGAAGAAAAACAAAAGAGAAATTCCTCAAGAATTTCTTCCACATAAATCAAGGGCAGTTCAATCTAGCATATTTGGATTTCAAAAAGATTATATGATTACCTCTTACGTGCCGCGTAAAAGTAAGTCAGTCATATTATTATCGTCTATGCACAACGAAAGTACAGTTGACATGGATACTAAGAAACCACAGTTGATTTAAGATTACAATAAAACAAAAGGAGGAGTTGATACTGTAGATAAATTATGTTCATCATACAGTGTTTCACGAATTACTAAAAGATGGCCGTGTATTATATTCTATAATTTAATGAATATTGGAGGCATAAATCTTTTGTTCTATATTCCGCTGCAAATTCTGGAAAATCACTCAAAAGGAGACATTTTCTCAAAAACCTTGCAATGAACTTGATGAAAGAACACCTTCATACACGATCACAAATTAAAACACTTCCACGTGATATAACCGAGTTCCTGTCCAGGATGTTTCCGAAGCAACCAGTACCCCACCAAGAAGACGAAAATCCTGCTAAACGTGGTAGATGCCGCAATTGTTACAGTGAAAAAATTCAAGTAGTTCTATGAAATGTACACAATGTAGTGCATTTACTTGTAAAAGACATTCTAAATCTAATATTGTATGTATTAATTGTAATGATCAAATAAATTACAAGTTTAGTTTTTGCTGTACAATTTATTAAAATTAGTTAAATTAATAAAGCGTTCTTATTTTTTGACAAAATAAATAACTATACAGTTAATCAATAATTAAAAGTGTCGAAAACAATAAGAAACTACATGGCAGCAAATTGCTGCGGCGCGCCTGATGATGTAATTATTTAGGGCGCGCCTGGCCGAAGGTTAAATGATTTAGAGCGTGATCACTTTTACACACTACATAACGACAACGTTTAGTTGTTCATTTTGGTACATGTATCATAATAATAATAATTGATTAAAAAATTGATTTGCTAATTGAGGCACTTTTTTCTTTATTTTCATATTTCTGTTTTTTTTTTCAATAACTAGACTTTATGTGTTCACATGCACTTTATTGTTATTTATATTACTAACCTAAATTAACATGTTTGTTTACAAAAAACTACCTACTAGAAAAATGGCTGACCACCGAACAAAGTTTTGTAAAAAAATTGTTAGTGTTTCTATATAAAATTAAATACATATTTGAAATAGCGAAAAAATTGTGGATCATTTGAACATTTGGGTTTTAAATAAATTGATTGTAAAATAAAAATGAGTATTTTATGCATAATATATATATATATATATATATATATATATATATATATATATATATATATATATATATATATATATATATATATATATAATTTGCTTATTCTGTTTGTCTGTCCGTAATGAATACCACAGCGCCGGCATTACATCATATCTCCGTTGTTATTGGTCCGATTGGAGCGTGTGATGCGTTAAATGAAAGGGGGAAAATAAGAATTATATTAAGATAAAAAAAATAAACAAGGCAACTCTCAAAAGGACACTACACTTTATTTTCGTTATTAATGAATGTATAAAATTGTTATAATCAATCAAATTTTAAGATATTTAGTTATACATATTGCTGGCTACTGTCACATTTAGACACATACCTCCAGTTACATTGACTGATTTGTTCAGACTTTCGTCCTAATATGTCATTTTAATCAGTTGTTATGAACAAGTCCTCACAAACACTTCGTCTAAAGACTAGCAACCCCAGTGGAGTCCTACGTTGCCATGTGATCAATTTCTTTTATACCTTAAACATCATAGTTTTTAAATATCAAAGATGTAATTCAAAGTTAATCTAACTACATTTAAAGGGTTTTTACCTATATATTTAGTGGCTTCAAACATGTAAATCCAGTAAGTATTAACCACATTTTTGTAATAACCTTGGTCAAAATTTTAACTTTCACCTTTACTTTAATTAAAGTGGTTGTACTTATTTTAAGATAGCACTCATGATGGAATATTTATTCCGAAAACGTTCTGTGATGTAGCCCGATAGGGTTTTTATATTAATATACCTTTAATAAAGGAATTTTTTAAATATATTTTTTTAAATGCTACTTTTCACCTATACTTAAGTGAGTATGGTTGCGCCTATGTATATGTTTTTCACTATCTGATATATTGAGCATGCATTTAGTATAATACCGAAGCTTTAAAGTAAGTTCGTATAATTTTCGGGCTAAGGTCTAATGCTGGGGTTTTCAGGTCGCACAAGCGCCCCTAACATGACTTAATGACCATTTACGTAGCCGGGACCGACGGCTTTACGTGCCCTCCGAAGCACGGTGGTGGCTCATTCAATTAGAAATAAAAAAATTGTTAGTGCCGAACGTTTAAAAACGGGACATCCATCCTCCAGAATACGCTGCGATGAATGTAACTACAAATGAGTCATGACAGACCGAAATATTAGTGTTTATCAGCGTTGAAATTTACAATAAAAATGAAACAATAAAAATAAAAATATAATGTGCTATTATCCAATCCAACGCCTTGAGAATGACTACCAATTCAGCTGTTAATATTGAGCAATCTAATTTTAATTTGTACTGAAAATAATCTTGAATATTGTCTATGTCAATGGCACAGCCAACACCAGCAGGCGATTTTGAGCCATCGGTATAAATTTTATAAGAATGGTTATAGTCTTCCAGCTTGTTCTGTACTACTCAATCTTCGTGAACAATTGAAATAGATGAAGGAATTACTACAGCAGGTTTATATTCATATAGTATGTCATAATTGGAGCCCAAGAATGGAATCCCTTCTCCATTGAATGAATATTGTGATAAATTGGGAAAAGCAACAGCTATAGTTGAAGAGTTTTTATTTGCCCACCATTTGTTTGTTAGATTTTCAACAGAGAGAAGATATTTTTTGTAAAAAGCTGTTTTGATTATTAAACTGGCATTTAAGAATAAATTTTTTTGACAAAAATAGACGTCTTAAATGTAAAGGTGGCTCGTTACATTCTGTCAAAAGGGCTGGTGTGGGAGTAGATTTGAGAGCTCCTAGGACTAACCTTAAAGATTTGTACTATATTCGATCCAATTTAATCAAACGAGATTTTGTCGCTGATTCATAGAAAAAGCGTTCATAGTCCAAAAATGATCTGGTATATGCTCTGTAAAATAATAAGTTTATTTTCGGGTCTGCTCCCCAATCGTATAGATTAACGTCCTTAAGGATATTAAGGCTTTTTTCACATTTGGTAATGCAATTATTAATATGCTCGTTCCAGGTTAATTTTGAATCCAAGGTAACAGCTAGGTAGAGGTCCCGTCATTTCGGAAGACATCTAATTTGCATATTATGAGGCATGTCGAAATTGTATAAGAACCGCCTTTGAAGTTGGTGATTGGTTATTGAAATTTTAACTAAAAGACAGTGGCGCACACTATTTAGTAGATACAGCTAAAACATGTTATACTGAATAAAGGCGATTTTTTAGTTTTCAATAATTTTGAACACATAGCCAACATTTGAAAAATTATCAGTAAGATATTTGATGGGACAAAAACAATAATACCTTCGTAATAAGTTTTACCTGAACAAACAAACTATTTTTATTGTACAAAAGAATTATTAAATTCTGAATATTGATAAGTTTAACAAAATGGATTTTTAAAATAACAATTAATTGTCAAGTGTATTTTCCAAAATATCAAATACCAATACAATACCAAAATATTAGAGTGAGGATAATTATGTGCTAATGAATGTACCTAGAACTTCTACCTGATTTAATTATTTTCTTGGAAGCCTTTTAGTGATATAATAAAGTCATGTAAACATAAATATTCCTGTCTTTGGGAAAGGCCTAATTTCATGGGCCTACCCGATTTAAGACTGGGTAGGACGAAAGACGATCTTTAAATATATATTAACGATATAATAAAGACTACCGTCAATATTGCTGTCCTTATTTATTAAAAAATAAATAAATAAGAGCTTTCTACGAAAACAAGAGCCTATGAACTCTTTCTCCACATATGAAAAATGATGACGATCTGTTACTAAATGAACTAGATTAGATTAGATTAAGAGAGGTGGCCCTTCGGCCTATTCCACTGCGACCTTTTCAGATCTATTGTGGTCCTCTAGTCCTAGATAACATTCTCTAGCCTGACGCTTTTTATAAAGTCTAGTAGCTTCGAGACTGTACCTTCCATGTAGCTATTTGCCGGTGGATTTTCTTCTCCTAATGCAAAGAACCGCACATTTGCCAGACTGTCACACTGACATAAAATGTGCTCTGCTGTTTCTTCTTCGAGGTGACAGAATCTGCACAGGTCATCGTCTGATAGTCCCATCAGCTTCAAGTGCCTATTCAGCCTACAGTGCCCTGTTAGAAGACCTACTATGACCTTGACTGTTTTCCTGTCTTTGCTTATTAGGTCTGCCGTAAATTTTGGCGAATGTTCTGTAATGAACTGTTTCGCCTGTCTTTGTCCTGGTGAATTCCTCCACCATTCCAGAGATTTGCGAGCTACCCACTTCCTTGTAGCCGTTCTTGTTACTGATTTAGCAACTCCGCAGAAGGGTTCCGGTCCAATGAATGGCAATGATGAGCCTTGTTTGGCCATTTCATCTGCTTTTTCATTGCCCTTATGACCCTCGTGCCCCGGTACCCAGGCTACCGTAACCTTGCTACGGTCTCCTAGTTTATTTAGGGCACACACGCAATCCCATACTAGCTTAGAATTGACCTCTACGGAATTGAGTGCCTTAAGCGCTGCCTGACTATCTGTGAAGATAGCAACTGAACAGAACGTTCTTTCCTGCCTTTCTATTTCTTCCACGCAGTGATGGATTGCAGTTATTTCCGCCTGGAAAACTGTCACATCCTTAGATAGACTTACCGGGAAATCTATCCCTTGATTTGTCCCTACTATGCCGGCTCCCACACCCTCCGATGTTTTTGAGCCATCCGTGTACCAGGTAGCAGCAGCTTGTATGGGTACACCTTTATTCCAGTCTTCCCTGCCTGGTATCTTAATTGTGAACTTATTGTTAAAGCTATATCTCGTAACTGTTGTATCGATAGGTTTCCCCATCACAATATCGGCTTTTAGCTCCTCGATTAGCTTTCTGTTGTCAGTACCATGCATCTGGCTTATATGTCGCTGACTATGGATTAATCTGTGCATCACGGATCTGGCTTCGCCCTGTATAAAGATATGAAGTGGTGGTAGATTCAATAGGACTTCCAGCGATGCAGTAGGAGTTGTTTTTAAGGCCCCCGTAATACACAGGCATGCTAGCCTTTGTGTATTACCTAGCAGCCTTATTGCTCCCACTTGCTGCGTCTTTGTCCACCACGTCACCGAGCCATAGGTTATCATGGGTCTAATAACCCTTGTATATAACCATAGAGTCATTTTGGGGTTAAGTCCCCAATTCTTACCGCACATTCTTCTACATCTGCCCAAGGACATAGTAGCTTTCTGTGTGGTTTTTAGAATGTGAGTATTCCATGTAAGCCTATGATCAAAATATACCCCAAGGTATTTTGTTTCTTTGGCAAATGAAATCTCTGTTCTTCCCAGCACCGGTGGTTTTAGGCCTTGTAGTGCTGTTTTTTTGGTGAAGTTGACAATTTGTGTTTTCTGAGCATTGACTATCAGTCTCTCTTGTTTACACCAGTCGTCAACTATATTTAGGGCTGCTTGCATTCTCTCAGAAACTACCTGAGCAAACCTGCCCCTGACAACGATTGCTATATCGTCAGCATATCCTAGACAATAAAAGCCTTCTGTGGACAGATTTCTGAGGAGATCATCTACCAAGGTTGCCCAAAGTAGAGGGGACAGAACTCCTCCTTGTGGACAGCCTCCACCTACTTTTGCTTTGATGGTTGCTTTACCCAGAGTGGATATTACTGTCCTATTCTCCAGGGATGCCCTTATCCATCTGCATATTACCGCAGGTGCACCTCGTCTACTCATAGCCCCTATCAAAGAGCTGGTGGTAACATTATTAAATGCCCCTTCTATATCTAAAAAAGCGGCCATTGCTATCTCTTTGTCTTCCATTGACTTTGAGATAAGCCTATTTAGATCATCCAACGCGGAGTCCGTAGATTTACCAGGTTGGTATGCATATTGACGATTGCTTAGAGGATTATCTTTTAGCACTTCGTCTCTGATGTACCTATCAAGAAGCCTTTCCAGCGTTTTAATAGAAAAGAAGATAGGCTTATCGGTCTATATGACTTTGGTGTTAGGTCTGATACTTTACCTACCTTAGGCAAGTATATGACTTTGACCTTTTGCCATATTTCCGGTACGATCCCCCATGCTAAAGTGGCTTTGAGGAGCTTGCATAGGTGTGGTATCAATACCTCTAATCCCATATGCAACAGTATTGGATATATGCCATCTGTCCCTGGAGACTTATATGGCCGAAACTTATTTATAGCCCATCTAATTCTGTTTGGTCTTGTGATTGCTGTGGCTATTTTCCAATCTGTAGACCTTGGTCTAGTGAGCCTTTGGTCTATGTTGGTTTGCCTATCTGCATCATCCAGAATTGTTGAGCCCGGAAAGTGCGTGTTCATTAGTTCTCTAAGACTTTCCTCTTTGGTGTCCGTAAATTTGCCATTAGCTTTCTTTAGGAAACCTACTTCTTTGGTTGTAGCACCATCCTTTGCCAGGACTTTATGAATTCGAGAACATGCCGGGATATCTGTAATCTCCTCGCAAAACTCTCTCCATGAATTCCTTTTGGCTTTCCGAATTTCTTTATTGTATAGCGTTAGCTTATACCTGTAGGCATCCCAATCTTGGTTACTTTTGGCTTTATTAAATAGGCTTCGGACTTCCGACCTCATCTTCCTTAAGCCGTTGTTCCACCAGACTGTATTACTGCCCGTACTTTTCCTTGTTTTTTCTGGACAATTTTCCTGGTAAGCCGCCATAATAGCTTCGCTTATAGTTTCTGCCGCCGAATCTATAACCTCTGGGCTTTTAAACGAAATCGTACATTCCTCGAGATTTTTACTGAGGGACTCCCTATATCCTACCCAGTTTGTATCTCTAGGATTCCTGTATTTAATTTCCGATGGAAAAATATCAAGGTCAAATCGTATATGTCTGTGATCCGAACATGAGGGTTCGTCAGACACAACCCAATTTGTTATTATATCACTTATCCTGCTCGTGCAGAGTGTTAAATCTAACACTTCTTTGCGTGCCTTAGTGACAAAAGTTGGCTTGTTTCCTATATTGGATATAACCAAACCTTCAGATAAGATGAAATTCAAAATATACTCACCCCTTGCATTAATGTTTGTGCTTCCCCACACGGTGTGATGTGCGTTGGCATCACATCCTATAATGAGCTGTAATCCTTTTCCTAGACAATATGCAACTATGTCGCTTATAATGCTGGGTGGACACAGAGCCTCATCACCTGGAAAGTAGGCTGAACACACCACCAGTTTCTTCTCTCCTACTTCCGTGGTTATAGTTAGAACAGCTGTAACAATATCATCAGTGCAGAGCACCGGGATTAATGTACAATCTACTCTATTACTGTGAATTATACACGACCTTGGCCTTACAGCTTTGGGTGTGTATAAAACCTTACCTTGTTTGGTTGATAGGCCAGAAATCTTCTCACCTATCCTCCAAGGCTCCTGCAGGAGGGCCACATCAATGCCTTCTTGTTCCAATCTTCTAACTAGCGTTGCCGATGCGGCTTTTGCATGTTGAAGATTGGCCTGCAGGAGCCTTATTTCTCTCTTCATTGCGAAGAGATGGCCGGTTCTGGATCTGTGGACATTCCTTCTTCCGTGGGTCCGACACACTCTTGGACATTAGTCCTTATAGGTGTGTCATCTCCACCCGAAGAAGGTTGTTCCTCGTCCTGAACCTCCATATGTAGGGAGGTCTCCCCTGTTTCACTGGAGCGAGTTGCTACTGGCTTTTCATTCCGTGTTTTTGTCTTCCCTTCTTTGGGTCGGAACGTTAACCGTCCTACTCCGAAAAAGGGTGACATTTTTAATTTCTGGAGTTCTTCTCGAGATTCAGAATCCATCGAGAAGGTCCATAACACCCCTTTCTCTAAAGGTTTACTAAATGAACTAGCTAGGGGAGTAATGATAATTTGATAAAATTATTTTACAGTAAATGTGGTTATTATTTTACAAAAAATTATGGTAAATAAAAATGAAGTAGTAATGGAAACACATCATGGAATTGTAGATGATCACATTGTAATAGAACTATCTACAGACCAAGAAGTAGTAAACAAAATAACGAAGTAAACGTAATAATAGCTAAAAATAACAACTGTAACGAAAGTGCAGAGAATACGATATTTAGGACACATCGAAGAAATGAAAAAAGAAATATGTCGAAAATGGTATTCTCGACACACCCAATACAAAAGAGAAGCGAAGGTAGGCAAAATGGGGTACAAGAGCAGAGTATAAAAGATTGACAAATAAGTAACATTGAGAACTAAAAGTAAAAAGTGTTGGAACATTGAATTTGAATATCAAAAATTAATACTAAATGCATTGAAACTCCTTACCTGTTGCTGCAGCAGTCTTATTTTTTACTATTAGCAGAGTGTCCATCTCACTTTTCATATTTTCAAAATAATTATATGTACACATTAAATATTATTTGACGACCCTGCTCTTTAATAACGCTACGTTTTTTTCCGTCCATTTTCAGCAAGATTGTTTGAAAAGAAAATTATCTAATATTTAACACACACAACTTGTTCTCAACTGCACTGCTGCGCTACTGAGTATTGAAATGATTTACTGCTAAGGCGTGGCTTAGGTAAAAATTTCAAATTTTGACCTCTGCCCAGTGCGATAATATGCAAATTAGATGCCTTCCGAAATGACGGGACCTTTATGTAAAACTGTTATATACAGGAATTTCCAGCTGGAAGAATTTTAACGTACTAACTGTTGGTACTACGCCGGATAGGTAAAGAGAGAGAGGTAGGAATAAGTATAAAGAAAAGAATAAATATAGAGTACTACAACTGATCGTCCAAGGGAAAATAGACAGCAGAAGGGAGAGGGAGGAGAAGACACTCGTGGCTCCAAAACTTGCGGCAATGGTTCGGATTGTCATCTGCTGAACTATTCAGATCTGCCGCAAACAAAGTCAGAATAGCCATGTTGATTGCCAACGTTCGGAACGGACAAGGCACATGAAGAAGAAGAACTGTTGGTAACCTGTCTCGAAAAAAAATACTACACCTGACTTCTTAGGTGAGATGTCAAGTCCATGACTATCAAAATACTTTTTGCAATAAGACATATTTACTTTAAGGGCATTAATACATTGTTGAAAAGTTTTTTCTCAACATAGAAACAGAATTCATCAGCATATTGTAAAATATTACACGGCATTCCCATAGTATGTAAGTTTAATGAATACAAGTTAAATAGTAAGGGACTAAGAACTGAGCCCTGAGGTAACCCTTTGTTAACTATCCTTGGGCCAATCAATGAATATTTTAAACGAATATGGACTTGTCTATTTGTAAATAGATTGACTAGGACATAAGCACATTTACTATGCACTCCTAATTTAACAAGTTGATCAAGCAGAAGGTCGAGAATAACGTTATCATATGCACCAGAAATGTCCACAAATAAAGAAGCTGTATATTGGTTTTTAGAATAAATTAACGGGATATCGGTTGCTAAGTGTGAAATGCAATCCATAGCTCCTTTCTCTCTACCAAACCCAAGCTGACCGTCTGGGTAAAGGTTGTTACTTTCCACCCACCATTCTAATCGACTTTTTCATGATTCGTTCAAATGTTTTCAATATACATGACATAAGAGATATCGGTCTTAGGACATTGGGATCATTAGCTTTTGGGATAGGTATTACAAGACACTCCTTCAAAGAATCACAGTTATCACCTTTAATTAATATTGATTAAGATAATTGATACCATCAATCCCAGGGGAGGATCGTTTAGAATACTTGATATTAGCAGTTAGTTCATTGATACTAATAGGAGATGACAAAAAATGTGATTTAAATTTATCTTCATTGGGATATATTGGAGAAGGAACATAGCAAGGAGCTATTTTATGAAACAACTTTTCAACGATATTTTCGTCGTGCACATACAGATTTTTATTTTTTTTAATTTGCTTAATTCTATCCCATATTTCAGTTGGATGAGTTTGTCTGTTTAGATTGAGACAGAAGTTGGCCCATCTGTTTCTGCATTTCTCTTTAAAGGTTCGTTTACATTTATCATTTAAGTTTTGATATTCAACAAAGTTTGCCAGACACATATTTTATTTGTTCCTTTTGCATGCAATTTTTCTCTTATTCGATATCTCACATCACTCCTCATCCCACCATTTAGGTGATTTGAATGATATATTTGAGGATAGTCTTAGAATTTTGCAAGCTTTGTTCGCAGCATTCGTAATCTGTTCCATTAAAAATATACACATACCGTATGCGTTGGCGTGGAAAATGATTTCTCTATTTCAGCTGTATAAAAGGTCCAATTTGCTTCATTCATAGACCATCTATATAATGGGGACGTGATTGCATCATTGTGATAATAGTTATTAAGCGTAATACTGATTGAGTAATGATCTGATCCATACGTATCCTGACTAACAGACCAACCAAGTGTAGGACATACCTTAGATGAAGCAATTGTGAGATCTACGGCAGATTTAGCCTGGCCAGGAGGGGAAATCCTTGTGGGAGATCCATCGTTTATAACAATCAAGTTTGAAAAATGATCCCAAGCATGCACCAAAACTCTGCCATCATGTGAGCATGCAGGTGATCCCTACATGTCGTGATGGGCATTAAAGTAATCTCCTATTATGCAATCATGTTTTATTTGACCAAATAAATTTATACAGTCTTGAAATTTCGCTCAACATCGGAGACTTTATATAGAGATACTACAGCCAGTTTGTGGTTACCAAGAATGATATTGATTCCACAAACTTCAATTTTCGGATTAAAATTATGATTAAATTGAATGACTTCGTATATCATTTTATGTGAAATGAAAATTTCTACTCCCCCATAACCTCTATGTCTATTAACTGCAATGACGTTAAAGTTATTAAACTTAATGTTATCAGTAGGCTTATGTGTTTCAGAAATTATTGCAATATCAAACTTTTTCTCCATTAAAATTTGGTAAAAAGAATTTTTGTTAGCTTTAAGAGATCTAGCGTTCCAGTGAATAATCTTAAGATTTTGTTTAAAGGACATCTTTGAGTTTTTTTTGTTTTGTTAGGTTTTAAATATATTATCAACAATATTTTTCATTTTATTTTCAAACTATATCTTCAAAATTTAAACTACTATTTGATAATGGATTCTATGAAAATTGGTAAAAAAAACTTATAACATGGTAATTAATTGATGTTTAAGTGTTGAAAAAGAAATTGGAAGACAGTCCTGCACAAAAGCTAGTATTATATTCTCTAATGGGCGGGAAATTGGGAGAAGAATCACTAGTTTTTCTTTTTTTGGCAAGGGTTTAGGAGAAGATGTGGTGCTGTGGAAAGCAGGAAATTCTATAGCTGAATCAATTAATGGAGCAAATTTATTTTTTTGTATGAGGCTAGAATAGGCCGGATTGTTAATAGTTTTTTTAGCTTCTTTGGAAGATATATTCAAATTAGACATAGCTTCCTTGATTCTAGTTTGCTTTTTAAATTCTGGACACTCCTTGTAAGTAGAATTGTGACTATTATTTTTGCAATAAACACAAAAAATATTGCATGCTTCGCACACAGATTCATTTCCTGGCCCACAATTTCTACACCTTTTCTTTCCCCTACACTGTGAGCCGGAATGGCCGTTTTGGAGACAACGAAAACATTGCATAACTGGATTAATATAAGTTTCTATAGGGTATGTAACTTTATTAATATAAATAAATTGGGGAATGAGTTTTCCTTCAAACGTAACAATGATCATTTGACGAGGAACACGTTCCATATTGTTACCTTTTTGGTTAACTCTAGTCATTCGTTTTACTTTTTTAATAGGTACACTAGAATTAATTATTTGTAGGAGGGCTTCCTCGCTGTAGGAAGTATCAACTGAACGAACTAACCCGCGTTTTTCTATAAAATGTCCCGGAATATATGCAAGTAAATTATTATTTTCAGAGAATGGATCTTTAACTAATTTATTGGCAATACTACCCGAATTTAATTCGATCTTTATACGATTGCGGTCAACCGTACTAATTTCAATAATATTTTTATCATACTCTTTGAAATTTATTAACTTTTCACCCAATTTCATTGGATGTAATCTCCCAATATTTAATTCTAAATGTTCAACAATAACATGAAACGGTGCCAAATGTTTAGGTTTAAATCTATTTGTTAATTGATTTAATAAACGTTGTTTATCATAATACGAGTTTTTGTCGGATTCCAAGTTTTTGTCGATTGTATCGGTACCAGATAATTCATTTAATTGATTATTATTTTTATTGTTTATACAATACATGCACTCATATTAATATCTTTATGTACAATGATATCTTCAACAAGAACATCGACCCAATTATCTTTATTAAAATTACCATTCGGCGGCCCCTTGTCGCTGGTGGATGGACTGTTTTGCGGTAAACTGGGTGATCTTGATCACATCTTTTTTGAATGTCACAAGTTTCAACAGCATTCAAACTCTCTCTACAAAAATTTAATAAACTTTAATATGTATGCACCATTCATTATCCAGTCTCTGCTGGCTACAGGCTCACAAAAATATACAATATTATTATAGATTTCATGTCAGACACATGTACGCTTATATAAGATTTGTACGCGAGCATGAAACTTTTCATGATCGTGTGGATTTCAAGTTTAGAGTTGTCGTTTATCCTAAATTTTACAACACTTTATCCCTTATCCAGTTTTGTTTGTCTAGTAAAAAAATAGAGCCTCTAGACGAGAAGCAAGTGACCCCGTACGTTTCCTTATCCTTAATTATCCTTTAATTTTGTATTAGGGATAGGATTGTGCATTTGTCTGATTAGAGAATCTATTGCAACTGCCTGAATAACTAATGTCTATGCCATTAAAAAAACCCAAACCATATTTTATTGTTATGAATAATCCTGCTTGAATATTTTTGTATATAAAATTTCTAAATAAAATTTTTCGCTTGACATTTTAGAGTTTCCTGGAAAGCAGACGGCATGAGGTATATGATGCTTATAAATGGTGAAGACGAAGTGTACTTTTTTGACAGAGATAATGAAGTTTTTAAAGTGGAAGGCATAAGATTTGTATATAGAAGTGATCTTTATCGTCATCTAAACAATACCTTATTAGACGGGGTAAATGTCTTTATTTATTTTCATATTTAATACTCCCCCAGAAAATTAATGCTTCAACAGAATTATTGTTCTATTTATTCTTCAAATTTCTCTTTTGCCTTTACTTCCCGGCATCAGTCTTTTGTTTCTTTCTCATTGTCCTCATCTTCCTCTTTTCCTGGTCCATTTTATTTTCCTCTGGTTCTGCAAATTTACTCCTTATTGTTTCCAAAAGTTTTTTCCTTTTTTTTTTAATTTTTGCTTTTTCTCTCATTTTGTGTAAATAATTTTTATACTCCGCTCTGATAATTACCTTGGTAACGTCGCAGATATCCATATCTTTTGTCGTAGAAAATATGTTTATCTTCCTTTTACATATTTTAAACGGATCCAATTTTTCTTCCTTTTTATCTTTATCTAACCCTAGTATAGTCTCATTTCAAACCCTATTAAATAGTTTTTCTTCTTCTTTCTCTTTTATTTTTTCACATCTTTCCCCCTTCTTATTCATTGTTTTCATGATTTTGAACCTTATGTTATTTACTTTAATATAGCTTTATTTATGTCTTAGGAAATGGTCATAGACAAAGTTAATGGTCAAAGTATCCCGAGGTATCTAGTGTACGATGTAATCGTATTCGAAAATAATGAAGTTGGCCAATTACGTTTTTACCCGGAGAGACTACAATGTATCGAGAATGACATAATAAAACCTCGGTATATGGCAATGGAAAAAGGTATTATCATCAAGAACAAAGAGCCGTTTAGCGTGCGAAAAAAAGACTTTTGGGACATCAGCCAAGCTGGTAATTTGCTGGGAGAAAAGTTCGCTAGAACATTGTCTCACGAGCCAGACGGACTTATTTTTCAACCATCACTAAAAGTAAGTATATATATTTACATATTTATTAAAATATTAAGTTGTGGAAAGGTAGCTCCAGAGATATATCGCCCGTTTAAAGTGTTCTTCTAAATGAGCCTATCTTCTAGAGATGTTTCCGACGCGTAGGTGAGGATGGGCTTGATAAGAGTTCTGTATATCACTAGTTTCGTTCTTTTTGTAACTAGGCTTGTTGTTAAAATTTTTTTTAAACCATAATAGGCTCTATTTGCCAGATATATCCGTCTGTTAATTTTTGCACTTACTGCATTATTCTGATTAATTTATGAGCCTAGGAGATGTTGACTCAGCTTATTCTATTCACAGCAGCCCGAAATAGATCAGTTGACGTTAGACCAATCCACTTCCTGAGATTGGCCAGCCATTTGTAGAATCAACTGTAGAAGTCAGAATTTATTATTACGCATGATGTGGCCGAGGTGAGCCAATATTCTGTTCTTTACGCTGTTAATAATTTCTTTGTTATTTCTTAGCCTCTGGAGGATAGTTATGTTCCTTGTGTGGTGTATATATGGGACCCTCAACATACGTCGGTAGCACCACATCTTAAATGCCTCTAATCGTTTTATGGCATCTTCTGTAAGGCTCCAGCTTTATACTCCATAGAGAAGGACACTAAAGACGTAACAACTAAGAATTCTTATGTGTATATTAATACTTAAAGATAAGTTGCAGAGAATCTTCCTACGGCTGGTGAAAGAGCTTCTGTCTTTTTCAATACGAGTTTTTATTTCGTAGCTGTGATCCCAAGTATCCCTAATATTGCAGCCCAAATAGCATATTTTTTCCACTTTTTATAACGGTGTATCGTCTATCGTAATTTGGGCGTTTATGTGTGTTCTTACTAATGATCATTATTTTTAATAAAAAATAAGCTAAACTGTGGCCCAAATGTAGTTACCCATTACCCACTTGTCAGTCAATCGGAATCTTCAAATGGACTGCTTATTAGAACAATTAAAATATTTCATGATAAAAAATTATTCTTCCTTACTAGAGATAATGTATATATATATATATATATATATATATATATATATATATATATATATATATATATATATATATATATATATATATATATATATATATATATATATATATATAAATACAGTAGACTCCCTCTATAACGAGAACTGAAATGACAGACTAATTACCTCGTTATAAGCCGATCTCGTTATATCAGACAATAATAATACTGTGCATACATATGAATCTGTAGTTTTCTAAACCATTAACTTCCTATAGTGAAGCCATTCGGAGCAATATAAGATGCTAATAAATATTGTTTGAATGGCGTTTTTGAAAAAAAGTTATTTACTTTTATTGTCAATGAAATATATTAAAACATAAAAGAGTTGTTTACTTTTATTATCAATGATATACGTTAAAACAAAAAATCTGTACTTATATTTTTTTCCAACTACATAATGTATAAAGCGTATTTTCAAGGATATCATAAACTATTGCTTCTGCAATTTTAAGAACTCTGTCATTTTTAACTGCTTTAAATGGTCCAGTATCATTCTATCATATTTTCTAAAGATGTAAAACAGTTGTATTTATTCATTGTAAAGAAGTTTATTGCGGGCTGCAGTTAAGTTTATTGAGGGACTGTTTGAAAAGGTATTTATTTATAGCCACCACCCGACCAAAAACGTAAAAAACACGTTTTTGGATCTTATTTTCTCTCGTTATAACCAAATTTGCCTCGCTATAGACGGTTATAGTTCAATAGAAATTTCACGGGACATCTAATGTATCTCGTTATAAGCGAAACCTCGTAATAACCGTGTTCGTTATAGAGGGAGTCTACTGTATATATATATATATATATATATATATATATATATATACACGGTGTAGGTAAAAGTTTATGGTCGGTATAGTAGAATTTAACAGGATATCTAACACAGATATAAAATCATATTTTCAGCAAATAGATAAAGATAACAATCATATTTCCCCTTGGTCTCCCCTCCACATTCTTCATGCACGCTCATTAGTGAACGCCAGATGATTATTTCCGATCCAGCTTATACGTAAGAAACAGCGGCAGGATTGTCTTATTACATATTTAAATTAAAACATTGAATTGATTCAAAACATTGGCGATCAGTGGCTCGGTTATATGGGTACAAATACTGGTACAAAATTTCTTAAATCCATGAGAAATTTACAGATTCGTATTTTTATTTGACGAAATTGTAACGTAATTTCCAATAAAACAAGATAATTGTGGCAATATCGCCATTCGTCCGTTCTCTTGAATGGTAAACTGCATACGAGACAGGTCGAACGCTATGCTATGTATTTCTTTTTGGAGGTAACTGCGTAAGTGTGAAGATAAAAATTTAATATGCCGACTGTTTATGCAACAGAAGAACGGGTACAAATAATAAAATGGCACTTTGACAAAAACTGTATTGGCCATTATTTATTAATTTGAAAAGTTTAGCTGTACTAATGGCAGATGTAAAAAATGCTGCGACGAAAAAGCGACGCCGTTTTCAAGTAAACAAATTGCCGATGAAGTTGATTTGAATGCAAAAACAGTTGGGAATATTTTGAAAAGAAACAACTACCATTGTTATAAAGTGCATGTAACTCAAGAAATATTTCCTGATGATCAATTTAAACGGATGCAATTTTGTGAAATTACGATGGAGAGATGCCATGCAAATAATAATTTTTTGAAAAATATTTTGTTTACAGATGAGTTCTCCTTCACAATTCACAAGAAACATAATCCATCCGTTGTACGTTATTGATTTTGGGAGAATAAGCATTTGAGTGTGTCTGTGCGTACGCAGTATCCACAAAAGTTGAATGTTTGGACTAGAGTTTTGGGAGACCATATTGTTGGTCCTTTTTTCATTGAAGGCGATTTAAATGCAGTCAAATATCTCCAATTACTGCAAAATCAAATTATTCCTGCACTTCAACGTCTTCAAATTAACTTCAACGAAATTTGGTTTCAACAAGACGGCTGTCCTGCACATAATACAAAAGCCGTTAGAGACTTTAGCGTTAATTTTTGCTGAACGTGTGATTAGCACAGAGGGTACAATAAAATGGCCCCCTCGGTCACCCGACTCAGCTCCTCTAGATTTTTATTTTTGGGGGATGCTAAAAACGAAATTGTACAAGCATGAGTTCGAGCGAGCCACCAACTTGGAGGAACTGAAGGAAAAGATAATCCAACTTGGCCAAAACATATCGGCAGATGAACTCAACGCCATGAGAAATGCGTTGTATAATATATGTATTGTTACTGTCCGACACAATTTGGTGGTCTGTTTGAACATTTAATTACCTAGGAATTTTATTTGGTTTAGAATTTCTAATTGTTTGGAATTATTTTTAATTTAAACAGTAGTGTTGGAATTATTTTTTATTTAATTTCATTTTTATAGAACAAATTTTATACTTATATACTAATTTTATTTTTTTTGTTTCATTTTTATAGAACTAATTTTTATTTTCACACCTACTACCTCCAAAAATCTAAACAAAAATATGGTTTTAAAAATATTTGGAAAATACCAAATAATATCTTATTTTTAATTAAAAGACGTAATTTTTCGTCCAGTTTAAATTTAATATAATACACCTACTCTTTCCTAATGCTTTACTAGTACTGTCTTTATTATGCTTTATGAAAGACCAACCCACGAACCCATGCAATACGCATGACATACCAAACTAGTTCTGTTCTGCTCGTTACCACAGTATTAAAATCAAAGTGTGGTTACTTTGACGACGCGACGTTACTAAATAAGTTTGTATGAAGCTTTTTTATTGTGGCGTCATAATGCAGTTTATTATTTTTATTGAAAATAAGGCACAGTGTGACTTTAAAATAAGCTTATTTTGATATTTAATTAAACTTATTGTAAAGTAAAATTGTGGCATATTCCCAATAAAAAACAGTAAGCTGCCATTTAAATCAATTCGCCCAAATTTAATTATCTTAGAACATTGTTCAAACGCTAAAAAGACAACAGGTCAAATAAAACCAATAAGTTTGGCAACGTTGAACTTCCTCTCTTCTGTTGAATTTATTATTTCCAGTAATGCATTTTCGACGATATAAAGGAACTAATATACCTCTCTCTTTTTAAACAGGTGTTTCTCACTCCATCTCACGTAAGGTCCATACTGACGATAGATTATTACCCAGGCCGTATAAGATAATACAGATTGAACGAATTTAAAACGGAACATACGAAATCAATGTATTTCGACTCAACTCCGCTCTAGGTGGTTGGCCAACAAAAGGTTGTCAAATAATTATATTATAAAAATCCAATACTTCAGCGGGCTGCTGGATTCTGAACTCATTCAAGAACAAGTCAAAACTCCATCGAAATAGGTTGCCTAGAATCACTGTGAAAACTAGACTAAACAAGCAGTTATTATGCTGTCAAACCACCTATCGCTTCCTTATAGTCCAAGAGATAGAGCCGAAATTTTGAACTGATCAGTAATATGACATTTCTCTATTGGAATATATTCATTGTAACTGGCTTGCCTTACAGGCGGACGCCCCTCTTGGCACAGGGGGTGGCTATACAGGGATGAAGTTGTCATTTTTTTCGGAAAAATTAACGATCGATAATATGGCTGAAAATTTGCCCAGAGTAAGATCTTGGTGTAACTAGACGAAATCCCAAAGGGCGGACGCGAAAGTGGATACATAAGGGGTGGCGGACAGGGGTGAAGTTGCAATTTTTTGGGGAAAAATTAACGATAAGTAATATGTCCGCCATTTTCATGGCTCATTATTTAGCCCCTAAAAACTCTAAATCCAAAAATTCCTTTAACATTTTACAAATAATTATTAATAAAAATCAATTTAATAGTGGAATTATCAATTTTTTAAGTTTTGAAATTTACTTTGTAGATATTTTCAATATTTTTTTTTAACTTTCAAATTGATTGAATTTATTTTTTCATTAGTTAATTATAATTTTACAAATTCTGATTGGACATTAATTTTGCATCATTATTATTTTAAAATATTAAAATAATAATGATGCGCGTTCCATTTAGATCAGTAATTCTAGACGCATGCGCTAAATGTAATAAGTATCAAGATGCTTTTATCCAACTTGGTGAAACTGACTTCGATTGTAATGAAGTTTTTGGAACCTTAGAAACTTTCATATGTCACTTACATGGAACAGGATTGACGAGAACAATTCCAAAAAGAAAAGTAAACGATGTCAGATTTTCACTATTTAACCGGCAGTATAAGTTGCATGATGTGAACGAGCCTTTAAAAAAAAAAACTTAAAATTTTCTATTCTTCAAGCTTACCACCATGTCAAGATGAATTACACCAACATCTACTGCGAGCTCATTATATTACAAATGCTCATAAAAATTTACCAACAGAATTGATTGTTGAAGAACATGGTTGGGAGCTTGAAGATGAAACATATAAATTCAAATGGTTTAGTGGACCTCAGATGCCAGAATCAGTTCGAGAAGTAGTGATTTAAAATTAAGCAGATAATGAATGTGATATTATTGAAAGTGAAAGTGACGAAGATGATGAATGTGATGACATCTATGAGAGTGAGAAAAATGACGAAATTTTTAAAGTTTTTCTAAATTTTTTTTTCTTATCGGAAAAATCGTTTGAAAATTTTTGGAAAAAAATCATGGTATAACTGACAGAAAATCGAAAGGATTCTACAAATTAGATTTTACCTCAAAAAATTACGAAAATTATCATTTACGGAAATTTTTTTGGAAAATTTTGAGGAAAACTCTACTTGACGCTTTTCAGAATAGTAACAGAAGTGAGCATACAAATTTTCAAATCAATCGGTATAAAAATATCATAATAAAATCAGTTTGAAAATTGTTACCGAGACCTAAAATGCGCAGGCAAGTGGTACATTTGACCCCGTTTTATGGCTCTCTGTACCAACCCAGCTGTCCGCCCTTTTGGATTTAGAGTTTTTAGGGGCTAAATAATGAGCCATGAAAATGGCGGACATATTACTTATCGTTAATTTTTCCCCAAAAAATTGCAACTTCACCCCTGTCCGCCACCCCTTATGTATCCACTCTCGCGTCCGCCCTTTGGGATTTCGTCTAGTTATACCAAGATCTTACTCAGCGCAAATTTTCAGCCATATTATCGATCGTTAATTGTTCCGAAAAAAATGACAACTTCATCCCTGTATAGCCACCCCCTATACCACGAGGGCGTCTGCCTGTAAGGCAAAGTCTTAACCCAGTTACAATGAATACATTCCAATAGAGAAATGTCATATTACTGATCAGTTCAAAATTTCGGCTCTATCTCTCCGACTGTTAGGCAATCTCCTCTTTCCTTTATCTAAGCAGTCAGATGGATATTTTGAGCGGTGTTGCCAATCTCATACCTCTAGATGTTTTTCAAATAAGGTGTTAACCATAAAATATTTACATGAAAGAAAGGAAATAACTACAAACCATTAAGTTTATTTTTGTTATTAGTCTGTTGTAGTAGATTGGTAAATACAATGAAAAATATAGGCAAATATCCGATTTATTTAAAGATACGAAGAAGATATAACTCTCAAAAAGATAGGCAAATCGGATTATTACACGGTGATTGACAATATTGACTTTGGGCGGCGCTATAGACTATGGTGCGTCCTAAAAGGAGACAGATAGTTGAACGATATTGTATACAATGTCTATCACCGGGTATGGATTTATTTTTGTCCAAGTTTTATATTTGTCCACTATTTCAAATGCAGTTCAAACAGACATATATTAAATTGTATGTTCCGTTTTAAATTCTTTCAATCTATATATATATATATATATATATATATATATATATATATATATATATATATATATATATATATGTTCGGATAAATTTTCACGGTCAGATTAATGAAAATTACTTAGTTCTCGGGAAGAACCGCGTTGAGAATGCGGTTCTCAATTCTTTCAATGCGAATTCTCAACGCGGTTCTTCCCGAGAACTAAGTAATTTTCATATATATATATATATATATATATATATATATATATATATATATATAGAAAAGAAATTTAATCTTTGCAGATAAGTTAAATAGTAAACTCTTAAATATTGGGGAAATCTGCAAGAAAGACTCTAATGAGTATCAATTGTTTCGCCGAACGTTTTCGCCAAACGTTTTCGGTAAGATCAAAACAATATTGATCTTACCGTAACTTAGAATTGTAGAGTTAGAATATTAAAAAACTTTGCTAGTAACATAATGGTGTTTTTTGTTACTATGTGCAAAAAAAAGTTTTTTTCAGGTGTGAAATGTATGGTAGCTTTGAACTTAAAACGCAAAGGTTTACCCAAGGTTAATCGAAAAACCCAATGTAACTACATTTAAAAGGAGGTAATTCTTTGAATTGTCGGCAATAACTAAATTTTTGATTGTTCGAAAGTTTAAAAGTGAGGTTCTGTTTTAGCCAGAACGCATGCGCTGACAAATTCAAGTAGTTCTTATGAATCTTTATGTCGTTAAGGTTCATTGGTAAAAACGAATGAAATTAAATCCCAGTATAGGGAAATATTATTTTGATTTTCTTTTTTAATTATATTCTATTGTTTATGTATTATTATATCTTATTGAGATGTATCTAAGAAAAGCAAGGGAATGTTATCTTTTTTAGTTAATGAAAATTAATTATAAAGGTAGGTTAGTTGTTAATGGATATATCAGTCAAGTTAGTTATCTGTGATGTTGTATTGTTCTTGGTATCTGATTTAAGTAAGAAGTGGTATATATCGCTTAGATTCTTAATGTCACTCTTAACATTAATGGAGAAATCGTTAAGGAAAATATAAGACATTTCAATGAACTCTCTTTTAGATTTATTGTTCTCGCGGTGGAGAATTGTAGTGTTAGTATAGTCCATGAGATGACCAGTAGAATGGACATGTTTGGCTAATGCACAACGGTCAGGGTGAACTCGAGAATCACTTTTGTGTAGTGTAATACGTGATTTCAATAATTGAGATGTTTGGCCGATGTAGGAATTGTTGCAAGAGAGGCATGGAATGTTGTAGACAATGTTACTAAGCCTATCTATGGGAGTCTTATCTTTTATCTTAGAATAAAGATTATTAATTGTTAGGGCTGATCTACAAGCCACATTAAGTTTAATGTTGTTATTATTATTACCAAAGCTATTTTCAACACTTTTCAGAATCCTTGTTAACCCCGGAGTGATATCTCTGAAATATGGTAATGAAAAATATTTGTTGATAGGAGTATCCGAGACTGGGTTCTCACTTAAGACATCAGGATCAGCATTGTTAGTCGCGAAGGAAGGTGAAATATCTTCGTTATGGATAGTATTAAACAAAATCTTATTCACTAATGGTGTTGGATAAGCTTTTGAAATAAAAAGTTTCTGTAGGATTTGTAGGTTTTTTGTATGAAATGAAGGATCTGATAGTTTTATTACTCTATTTTTCATCTGTTAGATTAAGTTGACTTTGGTAGAATTATTATGGTATGAGTGGTAGTTAAGGTATCTACCAGAATGGGTCGGTTTTTTATACCAATCTATTTTAATGTTGTTGTTTTCCCTGATCATCCTTATGTCGAGAAAGGGGACGGACCAATTACCATCTTCCCTCTCTATAGTGAACTGGATGTAGGGGTCATAACCATTGAAAGTATCTAATAGTTCATCTACCTTGTCATTGGGTAGAGCCAAAATGATATCATCAACATATTTTTTAATAAATGGAATTTTAAAGGATAGTAAAGGAATGACTGAGTCTAATACATAATCCATAACGTAAGTTGCAATGATAGGAGAAATCTTTGCTGCCATAGGGGTACCGAAAGTTTGTTGATAGAATTTACCATTAAATGAGAAGTAAGTGTTGTTAAAGAGAAATTCGACGATGCTGATGAATCTGTCGTAAGGCATGGAACAACAACCTCTAATACGGTCCCAGTTGATCTCTATTGATGTCAAACATATTCCTAGATGATGAAAACGACAAGAAAAAAGTATATTATTTGGATGACACTTGGGTTAATGCAGGTCATACTCAATCAAAAGTATGATATGACTCTTCAGCTACTTTATCACCGTTTTTGGACGGACTTTCTGTGGGTCTTAAACATCCCTCAGGTATTTATATGTTAAGTACTTCATTACAGCTATAATAAGGTATTTTGAATTTCAGGCAAAGGTAAACGTCTTATTGTGTGTGACATGGAAGTAAAGACGGGTTTGTGTCTGGAACGTTGTGGTCGTTTGAATTGAGCACCATGTGGTTATGGCGATAGCCCCAAGTTCGATGGGGAGAGAGATGAAACGAAAAAGCCCGGGCGACTGTTCGTGGCGCTAAATTTTCATGGTCGTCGATATAAAAATAAAATGTTTTTTTACATTCATAACACACACAGAATCCATAATAAAACATTATTAATAGACAAAAACAAAAATTTACTAAGAAAAATAAGAATTTTTATCTGTTTTATCACATAACATTGACAAATGCTTTGTAATCTCTAAAAAATTTATTATTATTATTTTCTAAGATAATTTGTAACCAGTCTCACATATCACGGCAATCTACTTAAAACATAGGCGAAGATCAAATTGATAAATAATAAATATCAACAAAATTATGAATAATCAGTGATACCATTGTTTAAATAGGACTAGTTGCCAACGCAATGTATAAATTTGTTTGATTCTAATTGAGACAGTCACTAGATGTCACCACTCTTTCTGTCTCAATAGATTTTAATATACCATTGTTTGTTTGATATACATTATACTAGATGGTGCTATGTGAAAAAGTTAAAGACTAAACTAAACGTCCATTTTTGATTCCCTGAATTAAATTCACCAGCGTTGCAATATTTCACTGACATAGTAGCAACAGGTTTACTTACAAATAAAAATGTAACAAAAAACAGACCTTGAATCACTTAAGATATTCATTTAAAATAGAGTTATTACTATCAACTAGTAAATATTGTGTCAACTAAAATTGTACATAAACGTACTGTGGCTTCTAAATCTTCCTATATCTAAATAAGTTTAAAGAATTTAAATATTTTATTTTATTTGGAAGTGTATTACAAAAATTTGGTCCGAGGTAAGTAAAACATTTTAATTATGTGTTTAAAACATAAAAAAACATTGTATGAGAAATGAACAAATTAGGTATTTAGAAATAAATTTTACCGGATAATACATACATTCGATAATATTTGAAAAAAGTAATTTTAAATTAAAATAATGTTACTTCCATAATAAATAAATGGTTTTTTACAGATGGCCGGAAATATTTGTTGTTATTACAAATGTGGTTTATCACCATACAATATTCATGGATTAAGAATGTTCAGATTTCCGACAAAAATCCTTCGGCTTGTCAAAGATGGATATTACACTCTGGTAAGTAAATAGAAACTTTTTTATATTCTTTTATTTTACACCGTTTCCGTTACGTAATTAACTTGAAAAAATGTTTATTTTTTTTTCATTCATCATTTTTTATTATCGCCAGGGTGCACTCGTCATATTCGAGATGCATTAATTTGAATTTTACGTTTTCGTTGGTATTATAATTATGATATAATAAACTTCGGAAAAACAAATTAGTGAGTAAATATCAAGTTAATAAACATAAACAAAGTATTAGATATTTAAATATGTATTTATTTAGCTATCTTTAGTTATTGTATTGAAAAGTAGAAATATGTTTATCTTTATCGGAGAACTAATTTATACAAAGGTCCATCTGGGAAAAAATTATTGGTTTCACGTAAAAATTTTATACAGATATTTGAAGGTTCTAACAGATATATGAGGGTTAGTTAATAATAAATCTGTGAAGACATACAGGTGACTATAAACGTTTTTTATCCAGTTTAGAGAAAAATAGTTAAAATAAAAATTGTAGATTCAAAAAGTTCTTCCATTTGTGAGTTTCTAAATTAAAATATATAAAGAATTCACCAAAATAATTGCAAAAAACCCTTGATTTTGCAGAAATTTATAAATTTTAATAACTTTGTTTTTGCATAATGGTATGTAATGTAACTAAAAAAAATAGTGACGATTTGTTTATCGTAGAAAGCGATTATGTAAACAACTTTTTGTTGACCTATCCCAGTTTAAAAAAAAATTATGTTTTACGTGCCACAGAAGCCAAGATATTGCAAATTTTGCAATCGCGCTTCATTTTGAAAAAGTTCAAATCTAAAAAAAAAACCGAGCTCAAATGGTTCTCTATTCTACTTTTCCGAAGCGGTATTTTACGAATACCATCATTTTAACGGGTTATAAATTTTTACTTCTTTACCGCATATGCCATATGTAAGTTGGAACGCACAATTCAGATCTTCATTTAGGGCCCCTTCAATTTTCAGCTCTTACTGTTAATAGACAATGGAAGTATGATTTTAAGAATAAAATGCTTTGGTTTTAAATATAAAATGCTCTCTTGCCTAGTAATGGTCATAGAAGATTCTGTTTTTTTTAGAAAGTGTGTTTTTCACCAGTTTTTCATAAGCCTCTAAATAAGTTTGTGGCATAAACGATATCAAAGTTATTATAAATGTTTATAAACAGAATAAATAACCTATAAACTATTTGCTCTGATTGATATTTAGCGCACTTTATTAGTTATTATAATTTATAAATAACTGCAAAAATAAGGTTTTTTTTGCAACTATTTCGGTTAATAGTTTCATGTATTTTAATTTGGATACTCTCAAAAATTACATAACTTTTTATGATCTACAACTCTAAAAAAGCTGAAAAAATCTTAAACAGGTATTTAAAGTCTCTAAAAGGTATATGAGGGGTAGCTGATGACAATTATGTAAAGACTTCAGCTAATTTTGCTTTGCTTTTTTATTAAACAATCGTAAAAAGTGAAAAAAGTTTATGCGCATAAAACGTTTCTTATTCATGTTAGAGATATATGGTTAAAATAAAAGTTATAGATCATAAAATGTTCTATAATATTGAGATTTTTATAATTAAAATACATAAAGAATTGACCGAGATAATTTAAAAACCCTTATTTTTAAAGTAAAATTTATAAATGTTAATATAAATATAAATAATTTAAATATAAATAACTTTCTTTTTTGCATAACGATATGTAATACAACTATTTAAAATTATGGCAGTTAATGAGTTTTTAAAGTGTGCTAAATATCATATAGAACGACCATACAGTTTATAAGTTATTCAATTTGTTTATCCAGGAGACCGATTATTTAAACAACTGTACTTGTCCAAACAGTCACTCAAGGGTTATTTTGTAAATAGATATCGATTTTTATGGCTTCATTTTAAATTATTAAAAAAAAACATCAAGATTATATTAAATTTGTTTTTAAAAATCAGTTTGAAGAATAACAAATTTTTAGCATATAAAAATTTCTAATAACTTTGACTTTTTATGTCATACACTTGTATGTAGGCTCAATATAAAGCAAATAAAAAAAAACATTTAAAAAAATCCAAAACCTTCTATGGCCCAGAGGAAATCAAATAGCATTTTTTTTTCTTGTTTAAGAAATTGCAAATATTTTCATTGTTTATTAACATTAAGAGCTGAAAATTAAACACATTGTAAAAGAATATCTAAATTTTATAATTCGATTTATAAATGGCATACACAGTGAAGAAGTAAATTAGTTTTGAAACATTAAAATAATGGTACTCGTAAAATATCGCCACAGAAAAATGCAAGGGAGATCTGTCCGCTGCAATATCTCAGCTTGTTTCTTGTTATTGGTTATGGAAATTTCTGTTTTTTTAATTGTGCTTTTACACCAGCTTTTTATTGAGCCTACGTACAGCCGTATGACATGAAAAATATCAAAAGTAGTATAAATGTTTAGAAGCTAAAAAGCACTTTTTCAAACTGTTTTTTTTAATAAAATGTTGAAGTTTATAAATAAAGCTTCAAATAATCGATTCAAAAAACGTCAAATAACTGTCAAAGGTTAAACACCCTTTTTAAAGTTCCTCACGGATTTTAAAGATTTAAACAGTGTTAAACAGATAAAGTAATTCATCGACGAGTTAACAATACGAAGCGAAGTTCTTTAATCACAATGTGGTAAGAAAACGAGTATCAAATTTGGTTTTATATTTCAATAGTCGAATTTAATTGCGGCTATATTGGTGTAATTAAAGAAAACCAGTGAAAATCCCAATAAATAGGTGAGATCCTTTTTTTCTTTCTTTCCAGTTTGGAAGAGGGTCCATTAGGTACTCACATTTAGGTATTGTGTTACGGTCTGGGTAACCAGGACTACACATGAACAGCAATTAAATATTTACATTTACACAAAACAACTTCAATTCCAACCCAAAATCATATGTCGTTGACGCAGTCTCTAGACCTCCTTCCCGTTCGTTTTCTAAAAGGGAACAAGTTATTGTCATACACTCCATTTTGAATACTGTTTTATTTAAATATATTAAAGAAATTGGTGAAATAGTTTATCCAAAAAATATTACTTTTACATCTAGCATTTCGAATAATCGAATCTGCATTTTCCTCACTTCTACCAACATCGTTGATCAACTAATACACCGAACGTCATAATTAATTCCACCGTCATCTTTATCTGCAGGCTTCTTTCTGCGACCAAAAGAATCCTTATTTCAAATGTATCTCCTTCCATCCCGCATTCACTAATCGAGCAGTCCCTAAAAAATACGGAACATCAGATGATCAATAGGCATATATCATGAGTTTTCCGAGGGTAACATTTGTAATAGCTGACAAGGTGAACTTAGAAATGCAATCTTCTCTGTTAATTAACCATGAAAATACATCCTTTAAAATATTTTTATTCTCTGACAGACTATAGTGTTTTCTTTGTAAGCTTACGGGTCGTACCGTGGAGTCTGATTGCAAAGTCTCCAGTTGACCAGATCACACACTCATTGCAGCTAATGCTCCTCCCTCTTCTTCATTTTCAGCTGACTCTAAGGAGTCCTTAATCCTGAATCCTTACCTTCATCAAAAGAATTTCTATCTTCGGAAATTAAGTCCATCTCCGTTAACTACATACCCATCCTGGCTGCCATTATGGATGTATCCATCTCTCGTCGTACTAATTCAAAGCGCATGTTGGCAGAAGGACAAAAAAGGGGACACTTCAATGACAGTCCTCCTGATACTCCTACCATTCTATCTTCATCCGGTATTCTTGCTCTATTAAGTTCTTTTCCTCCTTCGACATTTTCGATGCCACCGAAACCAGCCAAAAAATTTCCAAATCTAATCTTTGATTGGATTACTCGATGAAACCTTATTATATTTCCGCTATAGAAATTATTTACAAAGATAATCCGACTAATTTTACACCCAATTCCACGCAACTTATTACATTTCTTGAGAACTCTTTTGTATGTATCACCCCACTACAAGAAGCTTAAAACTCCTCCAACATAGATGGTATTCAAAAGGACTTATTGCAGCTCTACATAGGTACAAGGAAAAGATCACTAAAAAACCGTATCACTAGAATCTTAAAAAAGTTAAAAGAACAGCCTACCTCCGACTTACAAGGGTATATATAAGTGCATCCTCTGATAAATCTTCTGATGTCAAATCTAATCACAGCATACATGATAAATAGAATTTCTCTCTTTCTCTCGCATTTATTCATTTTTTCTGCTCTCTGTATATTTTTACTTCATCTTTTGCCAAATTTAGACACGATTTTATTTAATTAAGTAAGAAAACTTTATGTACTTCAAATACTAGCCCAAGTCTAGTTTGGAAAAAAAATGTTAATAAAAAATAACCTTAAAATATCCAATCTCTTTTTTAATCAAAAGGTTATCCTTGACAATTAAGAGACAGCCAAGATTCTGGCAGAAAATTTAAAATAAAAGTTTTGCAACAAATCTGGACCTAACCATATATACTCTTTTCTTCCTTCGCCCTTTCATTATTCATCCTCAGTTTCACAAGATACCAATTATCCGAACTCTCGTATAAACTATTTCGAACTAAAAGCTGCACTCAAATCCTATAAAAACACAAAAATTAGGGTTTTCTAGAATTATCTTGAAAAATTTCTCGAAAATTCCTTAGGCACCAACGACCCTCTAAATGAAGCCAGTAAATTTACCACTGACATACCGCTGACAATCGTTAATGAAAGATCTTGCCCTAATCTATACTAAGATAAAAGAAAGATCATTACAAAAAAAAATTTGTTAAAATCCTTTATAAAAGGTACATAAATTAAAAAACCCAAACGGGCTATGTCATGAAGACAAATCGTTTTCGGAATCCATATTCCATCATCAGTGTCTAGGTGTACATTTTTTGAGCCACTAAATATCTGGGTAAAAACCTGTTAAAAGTTATATGTTACAATTTAGTTTACATTATTTAGTCTTATATATTAGGATGTTAAAGTTACCAGTGGATATGATAACTCCACTCTCATTTATAAAAAAAACTGTTTCACAAATCCAAGGCAATAAAACTAACCTTCATCCTATGAATTTAGTCATCCTTCATTCCTATATCTTAACTATTTCTCCTATCATCTTCAACAACACAGTTATCTCTGACAGTCAATTCATTTCCGACACACTCGCTAATAGGGTTGAAGACAGATTCAATAAAAGTAATATGGCTTTTACTCCCAGTTCTTTACGCGCTCAATCTTTCTCCACCACCTCGTCAACTCCACACGATGTCAAGTTTATGAACGCCTTGTTTACCCTAAATAAACTAAAATTTACCTTGTTTTCATGTACAAAATCTGCTGATGATCCCGATGATATCCCTTATATATTTTTAAAAAATCTCTCTAATACATCTCTCTCCAAACTTCTCGAAATGTATAACCTTATCTAGAACACACAAAAATTCCCAGATGTTTGGCGCAATTCTATAATCATTTCAATTAGAAACCTGACCAGCCCTCTATAACTCCAATATCTTTCGTCTGGTTTCTCTTACTTGTATTACCTGCAATCTTCTTGAAACAATGATCAATGAAATACTCACGTGGTCTACTATTGATAACTTTTTTATTTTTCAAACACACATTTCTTAACCAATCTATAATCAACAAGATATCGTAGCAACTATATTTAAAGTTGAAGGGGCATTTTATTCAATCTCCAGAAAAGCAATCATTGACAAAATCTTCCACTATAATTTAAATGGTAATATTTTCTCATTTGCAAAAAAAAATATCTAATTGAAAGAATCTTTAAAGTCCTTGCCAAGGGTAAACTTTTTCGATTTCTTCCTCAAAATTAAGGTGTCCCTTTAGAATCTGCATTAAGTTTAATTTTATCCATTCTTGCCATCAACGAAATTTGCCTCCCATCAAATATGTTCAATACGCTGATGACCTAATCATTTACTGCCATCTTAAATCTGTCCCATCCTCATATAAACTTATACAAAGTGTAGTAAATCTACTTCAACATAGATCTAACGAACTAGGATTATCACTCTCTGAGAGCAAAACCAAATTAATAAAATTTTCCATAGGGATTTCCACTCCCTTACCCCAAATTTTATTTAACAATTCTCTACTTTCTGGTGTTAATTATTGTAAAATTCTCGGTTTTATGTTTGACTCCAGATTAAATTGAAAAAATCAAATCTCTGAACTTAAAATCAATTGTTTTAAAAGGTTGAACATTTTTAAAACCCTCAGTCATCTTCAATGGGGTGCCAATAAAACTACTTCTAGGTCTGAGCGCTTTTCGCTTTAGTCCTATTGAGAGTGTATACCGTGAATCTAATGAACTTTCTCCTACCCTAAGACGATAATCACTTCTACTTTCGTATGCTGTATCAACATCTGCAAATCCATTTAATCCCTTTCATTCCCTAATTGCCACAATGCCGTCTTCTTCCACTAACAATAACCAACACCTTATCATAAAACCTATATCTCAATTAATTTATCCACTACTTAAAAATATTGACCTTTTTCTGGCTAGTTCATTTCCTCTACCTTTACTTCCCCTCTGGGCTAAAGATCTCCCTTCAATATATACCTCACTCACTATTTTTAACAAACTTGAATCTTCTAACCTTCTTATAAAGAAAGCATTTTTAGAATTTAATTCTCTATACAGATGCTTCTAATACTACCACTGGTATTGATTGTGCAGTAACCACTAAACATGAACTTGTAAGATCATCTCGGTTACCCTTAATATGCAACGTTTGCACAGGTGAACTATATAGTATTGTGTTGGCTTTTAAATGCATCTCACATCAAAACACACATATTGTAATTTGTTCAGATTAACTTTCATATATCCATTTAGTCAATACAATTTTCACTGAGCACCTATTAGTTCAAAACATTCATGACATATACCAAAATCTCTCTGCTTACGATGTAACAGTCTCTCTCATATGGCTGCCTTCTCACACCGGAATTACTGCTAATAAAACAGCAGATCATTTTGCCAAAGAAGCTACCAACCATGGGGTGACTGAAGTCATTCCAATTCAACTAGCTAACGAATCTCGAAATTCGTTTTTAAAAAGTCGGTAGAGGATACTTGACAAAACTTAGAGCAAAAGAGCAAAACAACTTTTCATAAACTTCAATCTTTGGTCATCTCTCCCTAGACTTCATAACTAGAAGAGAAGCATCGACTATTACAAGACTACGAACCAACCATACCAAACTTACCAACTGCAAACAATTCACCAACCTGTATAAAGCACTGGACTTGAAACCTACTCTAAGGAACTAGAGAATTGTCTACCTCTTCCTCAACTGTAAATTGTATATGTTGATTATGATACTTGAAAATGTTGACTATTTCAATAATTTTGTGTTTAGGAAGTGCCAAAACTAAATCATCTACATATCTTTAAAAAAAGGAATGAAAAAAGTGCAATTGTTGATACAATCACTGATAACATCATCCATGACATAGCTACTTAGAATAGGTGAAAGACTAAATTCCATAGGACTACCAAAAATTTGAAACACTCTTTTGACTTTTGGTCGAGCTTTCGGAATTCTTTTATTCCTTCTTCAAGACACTGTAATTAGAAGAAAGTGTAAATATTTACAACATATCTCAAATTGTCATTACTACTTACTAGTCGTTGAGATTATTTTTGTAAAGCTACGACACTCAACATTAAAAACACACATATAAAATATAACATTTAAAATAATGGACACTATACATTTTAAAATTTAGTTGGAAAGTTAAAATTTTGTTAGTAACATCTTTTCATGGTGTGTTTTGACTGATCCATAGAGAACAGAAAAAAAAACAAAAATAGTGTGATTAAAAAGTAATTAGGAGTTCTTGCTACTACTACTACTTCCATTAATATAATAGCAAGAACTCCTAATTACTTTTTAATCACTCTATTTTTGTTTTTTTTTTCTGTTCTCTATGGATCAGTCAAAACACACCATGAAAAGATGTTACTAACTGTCCAATATCAAATCTTTAGAATTCATATCCGAAATTGGACAGTATAATTTTATCACCCAGTAGACCGAATGAATCTATTTGTTATTAAATACACACACGTAGTTAATTAGGTTACATACACATTTGGTCAATTATCAATAATATAATTTGGACATCAGTCAAAAGTGCTGACAAAGTTAAACTATTTACATAAATTAAATACACATGTCACGCGAGGTCCGCGAAAATATTGACCCAATTAAAGTTTATATAAAACTAAGATCTCTTGCCTAGAGAGGCATTCAATCAATATTCACTCAACGAACTTGATAGTCTTCAACGATCAACTTCATCAGTCTCTACTCAAAGTAATCCCGGGTCTACACCCATAGTGTACGTCTCTACAATAAACTCTGCTACTATTATTTGGTGTTTCCATTACAACTGAACGAACATCTCCACTGAGCCAACGAAGGGGATTTGTTCACTAACAAAATTTTAACTTTCCAACTAAATTTTAAAATGTATATTGTCCATTATTTTAAATGTTATATTTTATATGTGTGTTTTTAATGTTGAGTGTCGTAGCTTTACAAAAATAATCTCAACGACTAGTAAGTTGTAATGACAATTTGAGATTTGTTGTAAATATTTACACTTTCTTCTAATTACAGTGTCTTGAAGAAGGAATAAAAGAATTCCGAAAGCTCGACCAAAAGTCAAAAGAGTGTTTCTATAACATCCCGGCCAAACCTACTGACTGCAGCCCTAATAAACTGTGTTGTTTGTATATATATATATATATATATATATATATATATATATATATATATATATATATATATATATATATATATATATATATAAACATATATTGGCATAACTGCCAAGTTATTTATATTTTGAATACAGAACTTAAATTGTTTTTTACTTTATTGTGCAGAAAGTTGCTTTTTTTTTAGTTGTGTTAATAATAATATTGTTGTAGGTAATGCTGCATTGGAAAGTCTGGAGCTACCCGATTAAAAAAAAAATTCTATGCAGTAAGCATTTTGACCAAAAATATCTAAATGCAAACCAAAAAAATATAGTGAGGTAGAAGAGGAAGGTTTGTTAACGACACCACGCGTTTTTCATACGTATTCGATAGCAAAACAACCATCAACCAGTGCCAATAGTGTTTCGCACTACATACATTGCTTATTTTAGTTCATGAAAACAATTTTACAATCAATTTCTATAACTATTAATGTAAACAATTTTGTTTTGTTTTTTTACCTAGAATTATTATTTCTTTAAAATTGTCTATGTGTAGATATTAGAACTTTGATAAGTGGTATATAACTATTAAAATAATGCGAATTTAATTTTTGCAATATCTATCACTTTGTAATTTAAAATTATTTCATTAATAAACAGCTCAGATCGGCGAGTTGATTGAAAAAAACATTCTTATTTATGTAAACAGAAATACAAAAATTGTGTTTATATTATAAAATACATAAATAAATAAAATAAAGGATACTATTTATTAAAGTGTTGATAATTATTATTCCTTTTATACCAACACATAGATTAATTTGTCCCTAAATATGTGTTGCCTCTTGTTGTGCCATATCGATGTGTTTATTTGTTTCAAAACCATTATCAAAAAACCATACCCATAAATTTACTATATTTTCAAACGTCATTTTAAAGATTAAAAGATTGAAAATTTAATTTTCTCAAAACATACATAAACCATTGTTTAAAAAAATTTTCTTTTTTAAACAATTATAAAACTTAAGTCTTGACTAAAAAATAAACCTCCGCATGAGTGTTCTAAGACGATAGTAATCGAGTGTATTTCAATTAAATATTTAATCCTTTTCTAGCAAATCATATAACCAAATTAAATATCTGGTAAACTAATAAAAATTAAAAAAAAAAGTCAGCATTTACCTACTTCATTTAAATAGATTACTAACCGATTTAGATTTAGCAAGTTTCAAAGTACAAAAACAATTTGAAATATTCGCTCGAAATAGTCAAGTTATCTTTCACTAGACGCATACAACGATAATAACAATAAGCATTTTATTAAAGTCTTATATTTTCTTCACAATCTGGCATCCGTGTACAGGTTTGCATTAATTATGAGGCAGGTAAAAATATACTCGAATAGAAACCTGCAGAGAATTAAGTTTCTGTTAATAGTTTTTTAAATTTATGACTAGAGGCCGCCACATTACGGCAGAATAAAAGTCAAACGTTTGTTCCATAAGGATTGTCTAACTAGTCCTATTTAAACAATGGTGATACTAAATAATCATGCCTGTCATGCCCTTAATGGTTAAATAATTTTGTCTTTCTGTAAACTTTGCATTAACGAGCGTCCGTGCGTGCTTTAAAGTGACGTATAAAAAAGTTTTCTTACGTATTCGTTGTAGAATTACTTAATTTTTATTATTTTCATGGTACATAAATTACAGTGAGTAGATATCCACGTAATAAATAATATACATTAATAATAAAATTTTTGGTAAGAAATCATAATATTAATATAATTTCGTGCTAAAAGAACTTTAATAATGTCTCAAAGAAAATTATCAGTGGATCAAAATCGTAAAACAAAACAACAATGAGAAGTAGAGTAAAAAAAATACTGGATTCTTTAAATTACAAGAATTACACATGTTTATTTGTATTCTAATATTGTAAAATATGTCCTAATAATTATTGTTAATATAACAAAATTATTACGATATTTAGTAGTTTATTTTTTTGTATATGTCGTTTCGTTTCGTGGCGTATCAAATTGTTCCAACTTAATTAGTATGATAAAATTTACTTAGTGTGATTTTCAAAAAAATAATAATTAACTAGTTTATTGAATTTTGGAGAAATAGCATTACAAAAAATCTTATATGTCACACTTATGCAACAGGAATAGCAAAACTTACTTTTCAAATGTGCTCGTTATGCTATTCCATATGTACAATAAATTTTTACACAGTCATTTATTGTGTAATTTTAATTGTTAGCCTTTTTTTAGTATTTTTTTTTAGTAAATTTATATGTTCTTGTATGTAAGGGCGCTAAATTTTGTTTTGCTCAAAACTCTAGAACCGACCCTGTTCACTGGAAATAAAAATTGATGTCCCACCACTGGCTCTGTTAGAGTCAGTTAGAATTGTATTTTTATGATTAATTATAGAGAAATGGCTTATTGCAACCCTATACACCGGATCTCCAAATCAATATTATGTAGCTTGCTTATGTGTTGACGGAGCTTATCTTGGAAGCGAACACAGTTTAGTAATATAATTTCCACCATGTTGCTAATAAGGCGGTTGTGACTATCTTCAAGAATGGGTTGTTGGAATCTGGTCATTCCACCTAAATTTAACAATTTTGATTGGAGAATCATGTTCTTATTTCCATACTTTTCTTAGATCATCAATACCGAAGATACTTTAGTACCCTTTTGTTATATAGAGATATATAGAGATATAGATCTTTTGGCACGATGTTATCTTTGATTTTACGGTCTTTTCGGTCTACTTCTCTCCCCTCCATTGGATAAATCAGACACCATGATTCTATTAATATAAAATACGACTTATTATCGTTTTCGCTGTGATTGCTAGAAGTCTCTGGTTATTTATTATCTCCAGTTGACTTTATTGTTACAATTTTTTTTTTTTTTTTTTTTTTTTTTTTTTAGCCCTTTTTTTCTATCCGAATTGTCGAATAAAGGCCTCTCCCATTTCTCGCCATTCATCCCTGTTGTGTGCTAGGCGTTTCCACATTGGTCCTGCGACTCTTTTGATATCGTCGCTCCAGCGCATTTGAGGTCTTCCTCTTGGTCTCTTCGCATCGTACGGTCGCCAGTTTCCGACTTCTTTGTTCCATCTACCATCTTCGAGACGTTCGTTGTGTCCAGCCCATTTCCATTTTAATTTAGCTGCTTGTTTCGCGGTGTCCTTTATTTTTGTTTTGTTCCGGATTGCTTCGTTCGTTTGCCGATCTATTAGTGAGATACCAAGCATCTGTCGTTCCATGGCTCGCTGAGTTTTTCGAATCTTGTCCATGTTCTTTTTTGTGAATGTCCAGGTTTGAGCTCCGTAAGTGAGAACGGGAAGGATACAAGAATCGAACACTTTGGTTCGAAGGTTTTGGGGTATCTTTTTGTCTTTCAGTATGTATGAGAGTTTTCCAAATGCGGCCCATCCCATTCTTACTCGTCTGCTTATTTCGGTAGTTTGGTTTTCTTTGTTTGCCTTGATATTCTGACCCAGATATATGTATTCTTCTACATGTTCCACTTTTGTTCCTTGGATGGTTATCGTCGGTTGATCATCTTTATTCGACATTAGCTTAGTTTTACTCAGATTCATTTTCAGTCCTTTTTTTTATGGATTCCGTATGAAGCTCATCGATCATCGTCTTCAGTTCTTTCCAGTTGTCGGCTATTAGTACTACGTCATCTGCATATCTTAGATGGTTTAAATACTTTCCGTTTATCGACAGTCCCTTCGTTTCCCAATTTAGTGATTTAAAGATATCTTCAAGTGCGGCAGTAAATAGTTTTGGAGATATGGTGTCTCCCTGTCTTACTCCTCGGTTGATTTTTATTGGCCTCGTTTTCATTCCGTTATCCATCGTGACTACCATTTCAGCGTGTTGGTATATATTATGTATTAATATCCTATATCTAGAATCTATTCTGCTGTTGACCAGTGCTTCCTCAATAGCCCATAATTCTATGCTGTCAAAAGCTTTCTCGTAGTCTATAAATGCTAAACAGATTGGTAAATTGTATTCGTTAACTTTTTCTATTAGGACCTTTAGTGTGTGAAGATGGTCACATGTACTAAACCCTTTTCTAAATCCGGCTTGCTCTACTGGTTGATATACATCGAACTTTGTTGTCAATCTATTTGTAATTATTTTTGTGAATGTTTTATAAAGTTGTGATAGTAGTGATATTGGACGATAATTTTTCAGATCTGTATTGTCCCCTTTTTTGTGTATTAATATTGTGTTAGCAGTATTCCATTCCCTTGGTATGTTTCCTTCAAATAGGCATTTATTAAAAAGTATTTTTAGGTACCTGATGACTTCTTCTCCTCCTTCTTTCAACATTTCTGCCAGAATTCCATCACTACCAGGTGCTTTATTTCTTTTCAATTCTGTAATTGCATTTTCTATTTCTACTTCGCTTATTTCGGGCATTACTTCAGAATTTACGTTTGTTATTTGTCTTTTCAGATTTTGCTTTGAAGAGTCGGGGGGATCGTTTCTTGAGCGGTATAACTCAGCATAGAAGTTTTCAACTATGTTTGATATCTGAGCTTTGCTTGTTTCTAGTTGGCCTTGTTGATTTTTCATAGTTATAATATTTTTCTTTCCTAATTTCGGTTTGGAATATTTCAGACTTTGATTTTTCTCTATCACTCTTTCTACATGTTCTTGTTGATGTTTTTTAATATCGTCTTTTATCTGTTTTCGTATGGCTCGATTAAGTTCTTTGTATTCTGTGGTATTTCTTTTGTTTAGTGACAGGAGCTCTTTTCGTTGTTTCAGCATATTCTTCGATTCTGCACTTATTTTGGATTTTTTGTTGTTATGGCGGGTTGCTACTTCTGAGCTAGCATTCAATAGTTCTTTTGTTATAACTGAGTTAATTTTATTAACGCTGAGTTGTTCTAGATTCAGTGCTTGGGCGGTTTTTAATTTGCTAGCATATTTTTCTTTATCGACTTTTAGCTTTTCTGTGTCTATTTGTATCGTGTTATTAAAGTTAATTCTACGTTTGCTATACTTAATCCTTAGTTTAGCTCTAACCATTCTGTGATCACTACCCAGAGAGACATTATTTATTACTGTTACATCTTCTACGATACCTTTCTTGTTACACATGATGTAATCGATTTCGTTCCTTGTTTTTCCGTCTGGTGATAACCACGTCCACTTTCTTTGCGGTTTTTTCTTATAAAATGTGTTCATTACGAAATATTTGTTGCTATGTAGGAAGTTAACCAGGGTTTCTCCTCTCTCATTTCTAACACCATAGCCGAATTCACCAATATAGTTTTCGCTTTCTTCTAGTCGTTGTCCAATCTTAGCGTTGAAATCTCCTATTATAAGTGTGTAAGTGCTGTGATAGTTCATGTTGGTTTCTATTATTTTCTCGTAGAACTCATCTATCTCTTCATCGGGGTGTGTTGAAGTTGGGGCGTACACTTGAATGATTTTTAGGGTGATTTTCTCGTTTATATTCATCACAATCATTGCAATTCTTTCTGAGATTCCCACATATTGTTCTATTTTATTAGCATGTTTCTTAGAAACCAGAAATCCTACGCCGTTTAGACTTTGTTCTTTGTGTCCTTTGTAATACAAGATGTTACCTGATTGCAATGTTATGCGCTCCTCACCTTTCCTTTTTACCTCTGCGAGACCAAGTATGTCCCACTTTAGGTCCTTTATTTCTTCTTCCAGCTCATAGATTTTTTCATCTCTGTTTAAGGACCTTACATTGAATGTTGCTATATTCAAGTTTGTTGTTTTTAGCGATTTCTTGCTTCCCCCAGATTCCATGAAGCTGTCCTTTTTTATAAAGGAGTGGGACTTGCCAATATTGTATGATCTACCCACCTGGGGACTTATTCCTATCGTTTTAGAATTCGCCATCATTTTGGGGAGGTTATTAGCCTTAAAACACCGCGCTGGCCAGACGTGTTGGTGAGTGTGTATTCAGCCGTCCATTCTGGATCAGACGCTGTTCGTAGCCGTCCACTCTGGATCAGACGCTACAGTTTGTGATCTTATACTATCCCTAAAATCAAGGGTTGCCAGCTCCGCCATCTTCGCCGTATCGAAAGTATTCTTCGTCGCCTTGGATGCCGTTCTGGACTTCATCCGTGACCCTGGACAAGGGACCCTTAGCAGGTGCTAGCTTCCCGGGCCAAGAAGCTCCTGGAATCTGCGGAGGGCAGGAATTGATTCACTTTCCCTGATAGGACTATCCAATAGAATCCAAGGGACTCCAAAGGAGTTCCTACCCGCTACCCCCATTGTTACAATACTGTTCTATTAATTCAATTATACAGTATTGTTACAATACTGTTCTATTAATTCAATTATACAATGCATTTAAGTTACTTGTTTTTTTACAGCCCTATGTTCCTGGAAGATGTGATGAAGTTCTTAAGTGGAAGCCCCCTAGTCTAAATTCTGTCGATTTTCGTCTAAAAATCAACACAGAGAAAGCTAAAGGGTAAGCAGCACATACACATACACACACATACATATATATATATATATATATATATATATATATATATATATATATATATATATATATATATATATATATATATATATATATATATATATATATATATATATATATATATATATATATATATATATATATATATATATATATATATATATATATATATATATATATATATATATATATGCTTTCTGTGGTTTTCCAGATTTGACTACGCGTTGAATAATTTTGGTTTTGACAAAAACCATTTTGACGACGATTCGGTAAGGTCGCACTTGCCATTGTCAAGTCATGTAGTAGCGCTTCTTGCTGGTGCTTAGTAGTTTCGGCAAGTGCGACCTTGCCGAAACGTCGTCAAAATAATGGTTTTCATCAAAACTAAAAAATTATTCAACGCGGAGTCAAACCCGGAAAACCACAGAAAGCACATATAGTTCTCGCGGAAAGTTCAAGTGTCACATATATACGGTCGGAAAGATTTCCGCGGTTAGTACAATTAAACCTAGAGCTAAGATTAATACTATAAATTAAACTCACCAGTCTTCAGGGTTGAACCGCGTTGATTTTCATAGCGCGGAGCTTTCGACTTCCTCTCTGATGTCTTCTTCAGGGCTCCGAGGTCTCAGTCTCCCGAGCCCCCAGACACTACTACACTGATCAATATTCACTTCATTACTACAAAGCTATAAAGCTATATATATATATATATATATATATATATATATATATATATATATATATATATATATATATATATATATATATATATATATATAATCTACGAGTATAGGTCTGCTTATGCGCTTATCCAAAGATCACATCACACTTTTTACAAATATTTCTTTTAAGAATAAGTTTGTGTTTTAGAAAAATCCCAACGAAAGTAGCTTACTTATTTGTCTCACAACAAGTGGAACCTTTTGCAAGTACGCAATGGACGAAAGAGATGAAAGGTTTAGATAATAAAATAATTGAATGTAAATTTGAAGACAATAGATGGAAGTTTATGAGGGAGAGAACTGATAAGTCATTTCCAAACCACAAAGACACTGCATTAGGTAAGTAAACAAAATTAAAAAAATTTTTTTTCGCTTTGTGAGTTTTTTATCTTTTAATTGTCACCGATGATGGTGCTATCATTATTTATGGCATCAAAGATATTAATTTTGCGTTTAGCGTAATAACGAATTATTTTTATTTTTTTAGGTGTATGTGAGAGCATTGTTCATCCCGTCACGAACGAATATCTGCTCCAATTTATAGACCAATGTCTGCCTCGTTCCAAATTGATGCCTGCACCTTCCAGAATGATTAGAAGATGATTGTTTTTATTTCAATTGTTTAGTTATTACACAATTTTTATTTATTCATTTAAGTATGTTATTTTTATATGAAACATAATTAAGTTCCTTCGAGACCGGATACAAAATGTGTCCTGCTAGTGACGTAATGTGTGATTACTGATAAAATTTCGTGGACGTGGTCATAGAACTAACAATTAGTTTAATTTATGACGTGTTTTATAATTGACAAACAATATAGAAAGGTCCAGCTACGCAAAAATATTTGTTATCGGTTTTGGCGTATTGCAGCAGCTCTAAAGTTCAACAATTTTGTTGTTAATGCTATTTTTCAAGCTGCCAAGTAAAGTTACTTTTTAGTTTTGGTCAATTTTTCTCTAAATATCGGAAATAATCTTACATTTTTGTAGTTATAAAGGACCTCTCCAATATTCCAATGATTAGGCAAAACATGTTTTAGAGGGAAAACTTAGCTAGCTCGATATTATTTTTATTTTTTGATTGTAAAAGAATATTTAAAGGAGTATGAATTAATTATAAAAATAAACTCAATAATAAGTTGTTTATCTATTAATACAGTATTTCTTTCTTGGACTTGTGTGTTATTCTGCTGAGTAGGCAGATTTTTGTTTGCAGTTGTTCAAACACAAACTTTGAAATCTGGATAAAACATGAAAATAGCAACAATTATTCCAGGACAATATATTTAATTGCATAAGAAACGGAGTTCAGAAAGAGCTGGCAACAAACTAGATTTCTTGTGGATAAAACTGGATTGAAGCTTAGTAAAATTTTAAAAAGAGAATTTTAAGGGAGGAGAAACATTTAGTACTTACTTTGAAGAATTAAATTACCTTTTGACTAGCGACAAAAGTACCGACTATAAGGTCAACAAATACGACTGGGGCGAATATCTTTTCACTCCATATGAAAACATAGGTGATGATACGGCATTACTTAATATACTTTACAGATAAAAGTATTGAACAAGTTTCTGTTTACAGGACGTAAATCTTTTAGCTGGAAATAGTTAATATACATTGAGGTAATTGTGGCAACTGGGCTTTCTTAAACCCACTGCTGTGGTCAACGCCACCTGTTGGAAAATCATACAGTTCCAGCGGCGTGGTTATTTAATTATTTTTTTTTTTTTAGAATTTTTAATCATTTTATTATAAATTAATTCTATCATTATGTCTCTGTTGATGCCTTTGTCGTTCTGTGAATTTCGTAATTATCCGATCTTAGCTTACTATTATGAGATTATGGGTACGTGACTTCCTACGATTGAAGCTTTTACCGGAATCAATTTCTTAAATCCACACAGATCATTTAAAAATGATTCATGTATCTAAAAACTACTATCGACAAGTAAATATGTGCTACGACGACGAAGATAGAAAGCATGAAATTCATACCTGCCATTGTATTACATTTTTGTTGATTATTGAAAATTAGATAGTCTGGATATCTTAGTGAGAATTGCATAACCGGTAAATGATCAATCAATCGGCAAAAATGTTATTCAAAACATGCGAACAGTTTTTGCAATTAGTGTTTATCGTTGTTGTTATAGTATCAGCTGTTAAATTTATGTTTGATTGCTTTGTTTTAATAGTTTTCGTACTTATTTTGTTAATTAGTTTTTTATTTTAGGTACTGCGGGTACTACTTTTTTATTTTAAGTACAGGAAACACACTGCGAAACGAAAAAACAACTGCGAAAAAAGGGGGAAAATACCTGGCTTCGAACTACTGGGTGCTACGTACCATCGATTATACGGCACAGCAACGTATAAAAAAACATAGAAAACGCCTTCCTTGTTTCCACGTGTACTAATGATGAAATTTACAATGTTGTTGTAAAAATTGGGAGCGTTGCCGTTACTAACACCTACAAACTACCAGCTATATCCTGGCCAGCTCAAGTCATCCACACACATCCGTACCCACCAATATACGTGGGGGACTACAACAGTCACCATGAGCAGTGGAAATATAAACAATGCAACAGCAATGCGAATGCACTAGTAAAATGGGCGGAGGACGAACATCTATCATTTAAGTTTGATGCTAAAGACCGACCTACATTCATGTCAGCAGCATGGAAGAAGGAGTACAATCCTGATCTATGTTTTGTCTCTACTAATAAAAACGGGCAACCTCTAGCAGTCTCTCGAAAAGTAATGGACGACTTTCTACATAGCCCACACCGCCCAGTGGTCATAGAGGCAGGAACCCAGATTCCTATAATCACATCCATCCCTCTCCCACAGTGGAATCTAAAGAAAGCTATGTGGGGTAGCTTTTCTGCGCAACTGGACAAGACTCTAGGCTGGATACCCCCTACCAGCAGAAATTACAAAATATTCGTTGGAGCCCTAATAATCACGACCAAAAATCATATATCAAGAGGCTACCGAAAAGAATACATTCCTGGTTGGTCCCATAACAGCGAAGAACTGTACCAAAATTTCCTTAAAAGCGGCGATCAAGAATTAGCCGATGAACTGCTCCATAGTCTAGATGCAGCGAGACAACAAAAATAGACGGAAACTGTAGAAAGTCTTAATTTTAAAACTTCAAGTAGGCAAGCATGGACACTACCAAAAAAAGTAGGAAGCGGAACTCCCATAACAAGGAACAAAACAACAATTAATCCAAACACTATTGCCTCACATTTGGTATTGACATCTAGGGCCCCGAAAGACAAACCACACAGAATCAAGGTAAAACGAGAGCTCAAAACTTTAAAATACCAATCTGCAGAAACCGAATACTCCTGCCCTTTCACTTGCTAAAGAAGTCACTATAGCTTTCAAGGATGTAACGCTAGGTAAAGCCCCAGGTTTAGACAATATTTATCCCGAATTCTCAATTAACAGCGGCAAATATGCGAGAGAATGGATGGCCCACTTTTTTACAGACATTATGAAGACTGGTACCATAACACAGGAACTCAAACGCACGAAGGTGATTGTCATATTAAAACCAGGAAAACTACCCAGGGATAACAACCCTAAGAACTACATACCAATAGTCCTACTATCTGCGACGTTCAAGCTACTAGAACGACTTATTTAAAACAGAATTAGTGCAAAGCTACTTGAATCAATACCGGTTGATCAGGCAGGTTTCCGACCGAAAAGAAGGTGCGCAGATCAGGTTCTTTCACTTACTACATTTATTGAGGCAGGGTTCCAGAGAAAACTAAAAACTGCAGCCGCATTCATAGACCTAACAACGGCCTACGATACAGTCTGGAGAGAAGGCATAATATACAAGCTCCTCTGTACAATCTCCTGTAAATACATCGCTCGAATAATGAACAGCATGCTAGCCAACCGAACGATTCAAGTAGTCATGGGAACCGACATCAGCACGCCTAGAAAACTGAAGAATGGACTGCCTCAGAGATATGTTCTAGCTCCTCTTCTATTTAGCCTGTACATCGCTTATATACCAGGAAAACCAGATCAAGGAAGTTTGGTTACCCCGATGACTGGGTCCTTGCAACAAGGTATAAGTCATTTAAACAAACACAAGAAATCCTCACGGAAGACTTTACACACAGTGGGAAAGTATTTCCAGTTTTCAACAAGCTCGCAGGAAGAACACTCAACATCCAATTCGAAAACACCACACTCGCCTACAATAAAACACCAAAGTACCTTGGGGTCACTGTTGATAGAACTCTATGTATCCTTCAAGGAACATCTGTCAAAAACAGCGGGAAAACTGAAGAAACATCATCCAGAAGCTATGCTTCTGGGGAGCATGGTCTTCCATCTTGAGATCATCTGCCCTGGGCCTTGTTTTCTCAACCACGGAATACTGCTCTTCAGCCTGACTTAACAGCCCACGTATGCACAAAGTAGATGCCCAATTGAACAATACACTGAGCAACGATTGCTAGTGTTATCAAATCCATCCCTACGCAATGGCTCCCAGTACTGAGCCACATTTCACCACCCAAACTACGACGCATACACTCCTTCACTAGTGAGTACATAAAGATACTTAGTAACGAGATCCTGCAAATCCATCAAGATATAGATGCTGCCAACGGTAACCGTCTACGCTCCAGACGACCGTCAATAAAAACAGCACAGACTGCTGTGGAAAATGAGTTCAACTTAAGGACCCCTTGGACTCGAGAATAAATGGAACAACAAAATAGCAGCTTACCTTGCATCACACCACCAGGTTTTGACTTACCACGAAACACATGGACTATGCAGAACCGAATCAGAACCCAACACGGCAGATGCGATTACATGATGTACAAATGGGGTAACCGACCATCCCCTACCGTGACTGCGGACAACCACAAACCATCGGTCACATTACAGAACAGTGTCCCACAAGATCCTATCAAGATGGGTCAGAGAATTTACTAATCTCGACTCCAGAGTCAATAGATTATATAAATAAGTTAGATGTTCGTTTGTAAACATATATGTATTATGTTTTATACAAAATATATGTTAATTTAAATGTAAATGTATCAAGTGCCATACGATAAATAAATAAAAATATTTTGAAGTAAGACAAAATATTAGGTTAAAGGAACACGATTTTCCGTATATTCTATCAGTTTTCGTAACGATACAACAGGTCTATCATGACATCCACGTGATAGACCAATCTCATAAGACAAAAAACAAATTATCTGGAAGGTATATGATCGACTAAAAAACACTACTTTCAACGGAAGCTGTTAGTCGCTTTTCTTTTTTAACAGGAGTAGCAGTGGCAACAGTTAAACGCATTGTGCGTGAGAAAAAACTAACAAATGGTTTTAAACATCCAACTGCAAATCAACGCTGACGAAAAACTGTTAAGTTGTATGAGGCCCAAAAAATCCTCCGCAGAACTGGACATGCATTTTTCTTCGAAAATAGGACTCCAACTCTCATATTTACGTGAATTATTATGAAAGGCATTACAAGATCTTAACTTTCAATATACAAAACGATGTCGGAATTCCATATTACGAGATAAGGGGGAAATTATATCATGGCGACGTATTTATCTACGCTCAATTCATAAATATCGTGCGACAAAACGAAAAATGTATTTCCTCGACGAGACTTAAGTTAACGCTGGACATACAGTGGCCAAAGTTTGGCAAGATACAACAGTAACACATACACAAAAAGCCTTTATTGAAGGTTTATTGACAAGATTTCGAGCGCCGTCAGAAAAGGACTGGCGTCTAACTGTCGCTCATATTGGCAGCGATATTGATTTTGTGCAAAATGCTGTTCTTGTTTTTATATCGAAGAAAACTGGGATCATTTTATCTGAATACATGAACTATCATGAACTCCATATAATTCGAGAAGTGGTTCGAGAAGATTCTCCAGAGTGCAGATAGTAACTCTGTCATAGCATTTAATATTGCATCTTGCCAGTGCTCCTTGCTCAACGCATTCCTACATGACATAGAAAATCCATCATACAGAGCTGGTTACGAAAAAAATATATTTTATTTACAGAGTATATAGTCAAAGCAGAACTAATGACAATAATCAAAGAGCATCGTGGTAGATATCGTCAATATGCTGTTGATTTAATGGCTAGACTTCATGGTATTACTGTGTTGAGGCTTCCACCTTACCATCGCGAATTGAATTCAATTTAATTAATTTGGACTCAAATGAAGGGAATATGTTGCTCGAGAGAACGTAACATTTAAAATTAGCGATGTTCAGCGCCTATTACAAACCAGCATAGATTGCATACATCCTACAAATTGAAAGAACGCTATTGGCCATGTATTGAAAATAGAACAGAAAATGTGGAAGCTGGATGGTATAGTGGAAAATGTTAGTAAACCTGTAATGGTAAGGATCGGCGCCAACGAGTCAGAAGACTCAATGAATTCTCAGGATTCTGATGATTTATAAACCGAGCTGTAAGTAAAAATTTTAATGTTTAATATAAATATTTTTATTGTTGTAATATATTTTTTATCCAAGACGGTTAAGAATTGATTTACTTTATTTGTGCTAAGTATGCTAGGTATGATAACGATAATTTTAAATCACAGAATATAAATTAATTTTTATTGTAGAATTATCTATTCCACTATTTATTAATCTTTTAAAATACATACAAAGTGTATTTACGACTAGAATAAAATCGTGGGTCAGATACCGGCCCAGACTTCACTGTGAATGATCTAGTGAATTAATTGTTCAAATCCTGACCAAAAATCAACAAGGGTTACGTAACAGAATTAAGATTAAATGGTCTGCTACTTGGCCAATATTACGCTGATCTATCGGATATACCTATAGATAAGCAGTACTACAAAAAATAGGGCTTAGTATAACTCACTTCACATTCCATCCAAGTGTTTACACTTAAAAAACAATATTAATAGTTATAAATAAAAAATAGTTATAAAATAAATGTCTCAAATAAATTCAAATTTCAATACAAAACTTTTAAGATGTGTTTATGAAACGCCACTGATAAAGAATAAATCATTGCGAATTCGCATAAATTGTTAATATTTTCGCATAATTTGTTAAAACGTATCATGAATTTGTTGTTACAGCTGGCTCCCTGAAAAATGCCTTATATTACCCATTAAAATGTACGGAGAGCTATCAAAATGTTGTGAACCGATATTATTTTGATTTTTTTATTAGTAAACGCCGCATTTGATTTACACCTCGTATAATTCGAATATTGTATTACATATATTGCTCACATTTTTTAATTTATTGTCAGAGTAATTGTAGGCTATCTATTAGTGCCGTGGAATATTGCCATAAACTTGAGAAAGCGCAGTTGTCACACTTACCTCAATGTATATTATCTATGTATAGCTGAAAGATTTACGTACTGTATATTAACTACCCACATGTACCAGAGTCGAACGTCAACGGTCTCCGAAGATAGTTGTCTGTACAAAAGCTCTCTTATCTATAATCTCTCTAACGAGAAGCCCTAGCGCGCCAAAACAAAAAGGCGTTCTCAAAATCAGGACCGGATTTAACGTTTGCTAATAAATACCGACCGCACAACCGGTGAAAGCAACTGAGAATTTCAGTTCAGTCAATAAGTAGCTGTCGTGGTGATTTATGATATATTTATCATGGTTTATATTTGTTTATATTTCATATAGTCTGCTTTTTTATTTATTAAGGTGACCGCTGTGTATGCTAAACATTTATTTACACTGTTTACAATTTTGTGGTCTAGTTTTTAGATTTACAATGTCGAGTTCTACAGATTCTGCGAAGGAATTTACTCCAAAAAACTGGTCAAAATTACGTGCATTTAGTAGTAAGGAAAAAAAGCGATATATATAATATTTATACACGACAATGGAATCGCTTCTTGAAGCTTTAATAGCGGAAATAGTTGAACAGACTGCTTCTACCAACGGAGTAGGTGAAGCTTCTGTGTCAGAATTTTTAGGGAAAAGAAAATACAGTAGGATTTTCTTCACCGAAAAAGAACAAGCCGAGAAAAACATATTGGACAAAATGGACGATTTTGATAAAACTGTCGTACGACGAATTGTACATAATTGTTTTTTATTTTTGATCGAAATGAGATGCCAACTATAAACAAAGTTCTTGCAACGGTAACGACGACGAAAGCTTGCCAAAACACAGTGCTTTCCATAAACTTCTAAATTCATTAGATTCTAAATACGTACGTATGTGTAGAAACAGTGCTTTATTAGAACGAGAAGACATTCTTTTATGGAGGAAAAGACTGATTGTTACACATATTGGGAGTCAAACAGATTTTGTAGAAGGTGATGTTCCAATCAAAAAAGAGTGGCGACTATCACAAGGAAATGAACTCAGATGGCTTTGAAAAGTGGTTTGCAAATATTTTGCTCCTTTTAGGGGAGAACTGTATAATAGTTCTGAATAATGCTCCTGACCATTCGCGAAAAAGTGAGAAAGTACCTACTACAGCATGGACAAAGCAAAAAATAAAAGGCTGGACACGATCCAAAAATATCGACTTCGATGAGGACATGCCTAAGGTTGAACTTTTACAATTAGTGCCACCGCGTAAGCCTGATATAATAAAAATGTTTAATGATAAAGTGGCAAAAGCTCAAAATAAGACCGTTTTGCTTTTGCCACTAGTGTTGTGTCAATCATTCATTTTACGAGAACCGAATCAATCAGTGACCGACTCCGAATACGATCGAATCATTTCAATCGTTCGTTCGTTTCAATACTTTTCGTTGCCGTTTAAAAGAAATAACGAGTAACCGATTGGTTGAGCTGAATCCACTGAAAACGGACAGTATTGCTTACGGTATTCCATATGTGTATTCACCTTCACCTAAATTATTGGACTATTATTCTTGGTTGATCCGTTGATTATAGAAATTGGTGGTAATAGTGATAGTGACAGTTACAGTTTTTCCTGATTTTTTTTAACGATAATAAGGTAAAAAGAACAAAAGTTAGCTATAAAACAAAAGTCGAACGATTTTTTTTTTGGCATATAAGCCTCATTTGTTTGTATTTATTTCCAAAATCCCACTAATCTCATGTATTATTTGTAAACCTTTTTGATAAGAATAGTGTGTAAAATTTGTCTCAAGTTTGATTTTTTTTATCTACCTTCACCAGACTGATTAACGGAAATAAAAGCTTTTTTTTTGTAATCATCTCAAAATTTTATTTCGCCATTACTTATACTACATACTTCCCTTCTGGAGGAAAAATAAAATTACTAAATTAATAAAATACTATGTACCTATTATTGTAAGTACAAATTTTTAGACTTCTAAACGTGTCTTTTTAATCTACTTTTTAAGTTTTAATTTTGAGCTTTACAAAAAAATATGGTTGTTTTTACAGTTTTATTTTAGTTTCGTTCTCCTAATAAATAAAGCTATAAGTTTGCGGCAAAATATAAAGATGTTCGAAAAAAAAGTATTTTATTTCCCATTTCATATGTATTCCAATATGTATACGAACATTTTTCATGTTTTGTCAACACAGGGATTTAAAACATGTATAGCAGACAAAATATAACAATATTGTTCTGAAGCTATTTTCTTGTGGCATTTTAAATTAATTACTATTTAAATGGGAATAAGCCACAATTAAAGGTTAAAATACGTTTATTGACGTTTCAATTTTCACTTCGGAAATCGTTCTCAAAATACAAACATTAGTAAATTAGTCAATAAACGTATTTTAACCTTTAATTGTGGCTTATTCCCATTTAAATAGTAATTAAAAATATAACAACTTGGCAACAGCACAATAGCCAGGCTATTGTCCGGCTGTGGCCGAGGAGGATACATGTTCATCGTTCGGCATCTCTTTCCAATACTAATTTGACCGAAGTTGAAGCAGTACAGCTGTGTACAGTATTGTCAGTTGATTTAATATTTGGTTTAGCATTTGCTTTAAAAGTACGAACAAAAATTTTTATAATGGGTATATGTCCAAGTTTATTACATATGGGATAAGAAAAACCTTTAATGCCGACTTTGTGAACTTAAAATTGAATTAAAAACGTTCTATTATTTCTTCTCTTCTTTTTTTTTATGTAGGTATGTCTGTTTTTCAATCTGCCTCCAGTAAGTTGTCGTTCCATCGTCTTCGTTGGATTCCTATTGGGGAACCGTCTCTTGAAGTCTTTACTACTCTATTTGTGGTCATTCGGCTTATATGATCGTTCCATTCTACTCTTCTATTTCTTACCCAGTTCTTGATGTTCTTCACCTTGCATCTACGTCGTATATCTGTACTTGTAGCTCTGTCACATAGTGTCTTACCATCAATATTTCTAAGTGTTTTCATCTCTGCGAATATGGTAGCCAACATGATATCCAACGATCGATAACGGTCATGGAACTAGAAGAAGAAGTATCTAACATCCTTTTTGTCCTCTCTGTGGCAGGTCCTGTTTTTGCCGCGGATGTCATTATTGGTCTAATGACTGTTTTGTAAATTCTGCCTTTCATTTCTTTTCCGATATTTTTATCTCTCCATGAAATTTCAGAAAACATTTTCAAATAAGCATTAAAACCTAACGTACACATCTGTGAACAAATTTTTTTGATGACTGATAACTTTGCAGAAAGTAAAATTTAAATAAAACTATACAATCTATCTTGTAAATTAATCCTTAGAAAACGATATAACTAGATTTAGTTTTTTTCGATGACTAACGTTACAAGAAATTTAATAAGATTTACCTCTTGAATGATCCAATTTCTAGTATATATATATATATATATATATATATATATATATATATATATATATATATATATATAAACTATTCAACTAGTGAATTCAGAAGTTTAATCGGTCATTCAGGTTGGAAAATAAAAGAAGAAGTTAATTACTTCATAAGTTTATCGAAGACGTTTCGCTTTATATTTCTAAAATTCATCAGTTCTCTAAAATACAACAGATGACATAGAGTTTATAAGAAATATAGATATTAATAGTTTATAACTTACATCTCAATATATTATGTAGTACATTATCGATGTTATTGTATATGTACTGTAAACTTTACTCATAATTTAAAACTAACTTAACAAAAAACACACAAACTCTGCAGAAAATAATGTTCATATTCGTAGATACGAAGATTTAAAAATTTCTAAACGGACATTTGGCTTCATTTAGAGATGGTTCTCCACTGAAGACAAAAAAGCACTGATTTATTGCAAACGACGTGACGCGATACCGAAAACTTTTAAGGGCCATGCGCCACCAAATTCCAAGGTTTGAGACAATTATGAACTTTTACGGGGGTCATTGAATGATTAGTTGGACGGGTGGATTTGTATGGCGGAAATATGTGATACATATATATATATATATATATATATATATATATATATATATATATATATATATATATATATATATACATATATATATATATATATATATATATATATATATATATATATATATTTATTTATTTATTTCATATTTCAACCATCAACCCATCTGCAATAAACAAAAGAACCGACATCGACAATTTGTGCCAGATTTACCACTCTCTCATCTTACGAAATAAATAATACCAATTATTCTTCAGTTAAAATGTGGCTTATTTTCCATTCAAAATAATAACACAATCATCCCATATTTCCAAGTTTCATTAAAACATAAATTATAAAAAAAATTTATCAAATATTTCCGTCATACAAATCCACCCGTCCAACTAATCATTCAATGACCCCCGTAGAAGTTCATAATTGTCTCAAACCTTGGAATTTGGATATTTATTTATTTATTTCATATTTCAACCATCAACCCATCTGCAATAAACAAAAGAACCGACATCGACAATTTGTGCCAGATTTACCACTCTCTCATCTTACGAAATAAATAATACCAATTATTCTTCAGTTAAAATGTGGCTTATTTTCCATTCAAAATAATAACACAATCATCCCATATTTCCAAGTTTCATTAAAACATAAATTATAAAAAAAATTTATCAAATATTTCCGCCATACAAATCCACCCGTCCAACTAATCATTCAATGACCCCGTAGAAGTTCATAATTGTCTCAAACCTTGGAATTTGGTGACACATGGCCCTTAAAAATTTTCGGTATCGCCAGAGAACTATGTGTTCGTAGTTCTCTGGTATCGCGTCACGTCGTTTGCATAAATTGCAATAAATCAGTGCTTTGTTTGTCTTCAGTGGAGAACCATCCCAAAATCAAGATAAATGTCCGTTATAAATTTTTTAAATCTTCGTATCTACGAATATGAACATTATTTTATGCAGAGTTTGTGTATTTTTTTTTGTTAAGTTAGTTTTAAATAATGAGTAAAGTTTACAGTACATATATAACAACATCGATAATATACTACATATTGAGTTGTAAGTTATAAACTATTAACATCTGTATTTCTTATAAACTCTATGTCATCTGTTGTATTTTAGAGAACTGATGAAGCTTTAGAAATATAAAGCGAAACGTCTTCGATAAACTTATGAACCAGAATGACCGATTAAACCTCTGAATTCACTAGTTGAATACTAAAAATATAAATTGACGATCGTAGTCTTTATATATATATATATATATATATATATATATATATATATATATATATATATATATATATTATATATTTATATATATATATATATATATATATATATATATATATATATATATTATATATATATAGATATATATATATATACATAGTATATATATATATATATATATATATATATATATATATATATATATATATATATATATATATATAAGAAACAGGTTAATGCGAGTTAATAGTAAAATAAAGGTTAGCTCGCAACAAAGAAAAAAAAAATATAATAAAATATGTGTATAAGATGGAAGTCAACCGTATATACGTATATATCCAATAAAAAGAAAGGAATGTTCATTGAGAGAAGGGGGCTGTATCAGAGGAGAAATTTTGGAAATGGAAAAAACCCCAGTGTGTTCGAGATAGCAGATAGAAGCAGTTGGTGACTTGAAAAAAATAAAAAGTGCCGGTCTACGTTAAACAAAAGCTTTTTTGGCATCCATAAAAGTTAAAAAGTAGAAAGTGAATTTTTTTTAAAAAGTAAAAGATTAAATTCAGTGATCAGTGACAACAGTTTGTAAGTAGGGGAGAGTGGGGCACATTCGGCCCCATATTTGTTTTTAGGTAAAAAAATACAAAAAATGTTGTCATTATATTTAATTTGCAAACAAAAAAGTAAAATTTATACAATAATAATATATAAATTTAAAGTTATAAATAATAATTATAAATAATATATAATTTTGTCCATTTAAAAAGTAAAACAATTTTGTTGAATATATTTTAGTGTTTTGTTAATAAATAAATAAAATATATATTACACTCTGGCTGATGTTGCCCCCAGTGGGGGTACAATCAGCCAGGCCAAGGGGCACTTTGGGCCGCAATGTTTTAAGGTATATAGAAACGGCATTGTTACAAGTTAAACAGTTTATTAAAAGAAACGTTATCAAACCCTGTAACAGCCACACCGCTCCATGGCTGAATACCACCGAAGTTACCATAACAGTGTCCACCGAGAGTGAACGGTGACAAGAGACAGATATATATGTTTTGTTGTTGTAAGATGTAGGTTAAATTGTAACACATGGTTTTCCTTTTAATAAAATCGTGTAAATCAATATTCACAGTCATTACCTAACTATTTTAATTAATACCCACATCACAACTGGCACCCAACTTGGGCAAAATAGTTTAAAGTGTAGTTCGTACTGTGAAAATCGTAAAGTTTCATTGTGAACAGAAAAAAAGTGTTTTTGCTCCCGCCATTGTAAGGTGATTAGTGGACATTTTCACTTAGTTTAGTGCTTCACAACAATAAATCTACTGTGTATGTGACTGCTGTGGAAACTCCGCACAGACCATCCAAAAACATCCTGTGGGAATATCAATCTTCCACTACAGACCATTCAGAAACATCCTGTGGGAATATCAAGCTTCCATTCAAGGGTATTTACAAGAAATAAGCAACAGAAACTGTAAGCCTTTAATTTTTATTACTATTTTTGTGTTAAACTTGCAATCACGGCAACAAACGATAAACACAGTTATTCGCTTAGGTCGACGACGGTTTTTAGTTCAAACGAATCAACATCAGCAGAAATGTCTTCGGTAAATTTAACAAGCGAACAGTTTCAAGCCTTATTAAATACAATAGCAAGGCCTATTTCGGACTCAGGTAGTTTAGCAAAATGCGCTTCTCGCTTCGATGGATCAAAGGGGGCTGATGTAAAAGCTTTTATAGATGCGGTCGAGATCTATAAAGAGTGTACCCACGTGTCTGACGCGAACGCATTAAAGGGTATACCCATGCTGCTAGACGGTTTCGCCGCCACGTGGTTTCAAGGTGTTAAAAATACGGTAAACACGTGGGCCAGCGCCATTAATTTATTACGATCAACTTTTGGACCTCAAAAACCAGCCTACAGAGTATATCGGGAACTGTTTTCGACGGAACAAGATGCTAAAACTCCGTGTGACATTTTTGTATGCAAAGCGCGCGCGATAATAGCTCAGTTACCGGCAGATACATTAACCGAAGCCACTCAATTAGATATGGTATACGGTTTGTTGCATAGGAAAATACGTGAAAAAGTAGCACGTGATAAGATCAATACATTTAGCGAACTCTTAAAAGAAGCGAGGCAAATTGAAGAATCGTATGAAAATCCGGAAATAAACATTAAAAACGAAAACGAATCAAAACGGGTACGGTGTAGCTTTTGCAAAAATCCAGGTCACGTGAAGGATGAATGTCGAAAATTGGCCGCAGCCAGAACCAGGGAAGCAGATTCTCTAAAATCTTCGGTTGAGCCCAAACCTAATCCTCCTCTAGTAACTTCTCATACTAGCCCTAAACCAACCTTTCCTACTTCGAATCAGATTTCGTGTTATGGATGTAAGACTCCTGGATTCATTAAGAGTAATTGTCCAAAATGCAAATCATCCAGTAAATCCTCAGCAGTATCTGAATTTATGCTTGCTGAAACAGTTAATGTCGACCAACAGTTTGCCACAAACCTATCAACTAAACCCATTGTTCAGGTTACTATTGAAGGTCATGTAGGTCATTGTTATCTTGATTCGGGAGCACAGTGCAGTATTGCTGGCTCTCAGCTAAGAGATATCCTCTTGAAGGATGAGGTACCTTTTTCCACAAAAAGAGTAGACATGACCCTAGCGGATGGTAGGACTACTTCTACCACTGTTTTGGTCTTGGATTTAGTTGTTATCTTACAAAACCGCTCTCATATCATTTCCTTAATTTCTGTGCCCACACACAGAAATAGTCGTACCTTACTGGGGGCAGACTTCTTAAGAAAAGCTAACATCATTCTAGACATTCCTAATGACTCATGGTTTTATGGTGATGTCCCTAATATCCCCTATTCATTTGCTCCAGATCCAGCTCAGGTCAGCTCTCCTTGCCAGGTTAATAGCGTTACTCTTGCTCATTTAGAACTACGAGTAGATGAAGGAATTTCTCTATCCGTAGAAGAAAGATCCAATCTTAACAACATTGTTAAGGAAAATTCTAATTTATTCGTATATAATATAGACCCTACTCCATATGCTGAACACTCCATTGTATTGGTTGATGATGTACCAATATCTGTTCCACCTTACCGTATGTCAGAGCCCAAAAGGCAATTACTGCGTCAGGAGTTAGATAAACTTTTGGCTCAAGGCATAATCGAAGAGTGTGAGTCCCCATATGCTTCACCCGTGGTACTTGTGCCTAAGAGAGATGGAGGTATCAGATTAACAGTAGACTATCGACGCTTAAACGCAATAACACGTGCAGATAAGTACCCTCTGCCACGTATTGAAGATATTTTGCATGCAGCAAAGGAAACCCGATTTATGACTACCCTCGACTTAAAATATGGTTATCATCAAATCTCTGTACGAACAGCTGATCGTGACAAAACAGCCTTCGTGTGTCCATTTGGCACCTTTCGTTACACACGCATGCCCTTTGGTATGTGTAACAGTCCCGCTAGTTTCCAAAGGATGATTGATAAATTTCGTGCTGGTCTTCAAAATCTGAATATCCTAGCTTATTTAGATGATCTGATAATATTATCCCCATCCTTCTCTGATCACATAAACGATTTGAAACAAGTATTCAACCGGATGCGCCTATTTAAATTATGTCTAAATAGAGCAAAATGTTCATTCGCCTGTGAGGAAGTCCTATATCTCGGACACATCCTTTCACCTTTGGGTATCCGGCCAAGTGAAAATAAAGTATCTGCCATATTAAACATGACACCACCCCTAAATGTTACTCAACTGCTAAAATTCCTGCAAACATGCTCATGGTTCCGTAGATTCATCGAAAATTTCTCCCATGTTGCTAAACCTTTGTCGAATTTAACCAAGAAAAATGTGAAATGGACCTGGGGAGCAGAACAACAAGAGGCCTTTGAATGTCTGAAACAATTATTGTGTTCCGCCCCAATCCTACGACAAGCTGACTGCAATTTACCTTATATACTTCGTACAGATGCTAGCAATTATGCTTTGGGGGCATGTCTTCTCCAGGGGGAGAAAGAGAACGAACGACCTGTAGAGTATGCTTCGAAACTTCTGACTCCTGCTGAACAAAACTATAGCACTACAGAACGAGAAGCTCTCGCTGTGGTTTGGGCAGTGAAGAAATTTCGAGGATACTTAGAAGGCGCTACTACAATAGTGCAAAGTGATCACCAAGCCTTAAAATGGCTAATGACCTTAAAGTCCCCTACTGGACGGTTAGCTCGATGGGCTTTAGAGCTCATGCCATATGACCTAAAAATAGAATATATCACAGGAAGAAAAAATGTAATCGCAGATACTCTATCAAGGCCTCCCATGACAGAAGTTCCCATCATAGCTGAAGTTCATCTAGTAAGAGTAGATTTTCCAACTCTTAGTGTTGCTGATGTTCGAGAAGAGCAGCTTAATGATCCAGATGTTGCCAAGATTATTAGATGTTTAGAAGATCCCTCTTCTGACACAAGCGTAGATTTCAAGAGATGGGCAGAAAGAGGATATATCATGAACAATGGGATATTATACCGTTATACTCCTGAAGTAGATGAAGAAGAGCCCCAATTGGTAGCGGCTAGTACACGTATTCCTCACATACTGCATGAGTACCATGATTCCGCTACTGCTGGTCATTATGGAGTGGAGAAGACATATCAAAGAATAATAAAACGCTACTATTGGCCTGGAATGAAGAAAATTATCTCTGACCATGTAAGTAAATGTCTTGAGTGCCAACGCTATAAAGTCTCTAACCTCAAACCCGCTGGTCTCCTACAAACCCCTGTTCAGTCCCAGAGGTTTGAAGTGCTATCTATTGATTTATTTGGGCCTTTGCCCCTCTCTCCTCAAGGTTATACATGGATTCTGGTAGTGGTAGACACTGCTAGTCGTTGGGTAGAATTATTCCCGTTAGAATCTGCTACTGCCGCTGCCTGCGCCAAGTGTTTCATAGACAACATAATCTTAAGATACGGAATCCCTCGTCGAGTGGTCAGTGACAACGGTACTCAGTTCGTGAGTGCGGTAATGCAACAAGTGGCGCATTGTTTTGGGTACCAACAGAACCTTATACCTGTATACCACCCGGAAGCTAACCCCGTCGAACGAAAAAATAGAGACATTAAAACTCAGTTAGCTATTCCAACAAATAATGACCATTCGTCTTGGTCTGAAAAGTTACCCGCTATACGGTTCGCGATGAACACTGTGAAGTGCGACTCAACCGGTTTCACTCCTGCGTACCTCACGTTCGGTCGCGAGTTACGAACTCCTGATGATGCAAATCGTGATTTTCGAAGCATCATAGCCAAGGACAACTTCGTGCCACAAATTACGCCCTATCTAATAACTTTGAGTAAAGCTCTTAGTGAAGCCCGCGAGACACATGAACAATCCCAAGATAGACGTAAGAAGTATAAAGACTGCCACCGCCGCTCGGTTTCGTTCGAAATAGGTGATATTGTGCTAGTCGATTCGCATACACTAAGTGACGCGTCTAAGTCCATAACTTCGAAGTTCGCGCCGCGTCGTGACGGACCCTACAAGGTGACCAAAATGCTGTCCCCTACAACCTATGAAGTTTCACACATCGACACTCCGGATGTTCCTGCTGGAAAATATCATGTCTCAGCCTTGACGCCTTTCCATGCCGATCCAGAAGATCCGTGCCCTGCTCCAGTTCAACCTCTCCGTAGAAGAGGTCGTCCAGTGAAATCCTCAGAAGCCGACCCTCCTGCTCCACTGGTTTCCTGCCCAGAGTCTTTGACCCTTGGGTTAGACGATAGCGAAATGGGCCCCCCTGTTGGAGATGACCTTGCTCAAATTGAAGCTGAACCTGAACCTGACCCTATTGCCAGACGTAGACAACCCCGACCAAAACGTTGTCATTGCTGTCCTGTAGAGCTCTATTCCTGCTTAGACTCTGTTGCCCCACCCGCGAGTCGCCAGGGTGGTGCAAAGGGGGAGGATGTAACAGCCACACCGCTCCATGGCTGAATACCACCGAAGTTACCATAACAGTGTCCACCGAGAGTGAACGGTGACAAGAGACAGATATATATGTTTTGTTGTTGTAAGATGTAGGTTAAATTGTAACACATGGTTTTCCTTTTAATAAAATCGTGTAAATCAATATTCACAGTCATTACCTAACTATTTTAATTAATACCCACATCACAACCCATTATAGAAAACAGAGAGCTGAGAAAAGAAAATGCAGAACTAAAACAAGAAAATATAGAGATCAAGGAGGAACTCAGAGAAATAACAAAAAATATGGAAGTTATGGAAAAACACCGACGAATAAATACCATAGTTATGAACGGCCTAAGGATAGACACTTATGAGCAAGCAGGGTTAAAAGGAACAATCAACAATTTCATCAAACAACATATAGGGGTAGAGGTTAAAATAAGAAATGCTCACAAGTTAGGCGAAAAAACATGCCTAATTGAATTAGAAAACCAAGAAGAAAAAAGAAAAATAATGGAAAAAAAGCACAAGTTAAAAGAAATTAAAGAGTACAAAATATATATCAACGAAGATGCAACCATAAAAGAACGAAAAATACAGAAAACAATTAGAAACATTGCTCAAGAAGAAAGAAATAAAGGAAATGAAGTCAAGATTGGAGTAAAAAAATATGGGTAAATAACAGCTAATGGAAGTGGAATGACAAAGAAGGCGCAATAGTTAAAACAACATAAAAAAACTAGCAACTAAATGTACTACTGGAATAACGTTGACGAAACAAGCACAGAACAAGGTTAGCGATAATACAAAAAAAGGGAAAAAGAAAAAAAAATGAAAACCGGACCAAAACACAAGAAAACATGTCAAAAAGAATACTTACGTTTAGGAACATGGAATGTAAGAGGCACATATGGAGAAGGCAAACTTAAACATTTAGCGAGAGAAATCGAAAAGTTCCTTTTTGACATAGTAGCTTTACAGGAGACGAAACAACTGGGAAATTATATATTAGAAATAGAAGATACAGTATTTTTTAACAGCGGCGGAAAGAATCGAACAGGTTTTATGATAAGAAAAGAGCTAAAAGAAGTAATAGTATAGTTTAAACCAGTACCAGACCGCATATGTAGTATCAGGTTCAAGGGAAAATACCAAAAAATCACCCTCATAAATATTCACGCGCCTTCAGAAGAAAAAGATAATGATGTTAAAGAATGTTTCTACAGTGAATTAAACAGAACAATCGAAAATATACCCAGATATAATATGAAAATTATTTTAGGTGACGCAAATGCCAAAATATGGAAGGAATAAGTATTTAGACCGACAATAGGAAAATATAGTAAACACAATGAAACTAATGAGAACGAACAATTCCTGATAGATTTCGCAAGAGAAAAAAATATGATCATAATGAGCACATATTTCGAAAGAAAAGAAATACACAAGGAAACATGGATATCGCCAGATAGAAAGACTAAAAACCAAATAGACCACGTGCTCATCGAAAAAGAAGAACAGCAATGTATAAAGAAGATAAGAACATACAGAGCACCAGACGCTGACTCAGATCATTACAAGGTGGGCATCAAAATTAAGCAACTAATACCAGAAAACAGAAACAAAATAAAAGAAAAGAAATGTATACATAACCCAATTCGATTAGCAACAAAGAAAGAGCAAGAAATATACGAGGAAACAATGGAAAGAGAACTAAAAAAGATACAAATAGAAGAGCAAACTGAGAACAAATGGGAAAACATAAAGCAAGTAATGAACAAAGCAGCAATAGAATGTAATAAACAAGACAATAAAAAGAGAAAAGACTGGTTCGACATAGAGTGTCAAAAAGAAATAGAACTAAGAAAATAATTAAGCATGGAAATGATCACGAAAGAAACAACAGAGACAAAGAGTAGATATATGGAGCAAAGACAAAAAGTAAAGAGGGTGCTGAGAGAAAAGAAGAGAAAACACATAGAAAATAAGCTAAAAGAAATATAAGAGAATTACAGAAATAAAGAAATAAATAACCTATATCAAGGTGCTAGAAATGAAAAAAAAAAGGTTTCCAACAAAAATCCATATTCGTTAAAAACAAAGCAGGAAATAATATGGTGGTGGTGAAGCAGAAATAGTCGAAAGATGGAAAGAGTATTTTGATGAATTACTAAATGGCAATAATAAGTCAAACCAAAGAGAATGTATGGAAGCAGAAGCAAGAATCGAACACTCAGAAGACATAGAAGATAATTCACACAGCAAAGAACAAATCGAGGAAATCATAAAACATAACATAACAGCAGAGATGATGAAATATGGTGGAAAACTGTTAAATAATTGGATATACAAGATCACAAAGGAGATATGGATAAAAGAACGAATACCAGAAGATTGGAAGGAAGCAATTATTTGCCCATTACACAAAAAAGAGACAAAACGGAATGCAGTAATTACAGAGGAGTATCGTTACTAAATACCGTATATAAAATCCTATCAAAATCCATAAAAGATAAGCTAGAAAAAGAAGTTGAAAATATAATAGGCGAATATCAGTGCGGATTTAGACGAGGGAGAAGCACAACGGACCAAGTATTCATAATCAGAGATTTACAAGCAGAAAGCTATGAACACAACTTACCAACGATAGCGCTATTCATCGACTTCCAGCAAGTACACGATAGAATAAAGAGGAAGGAATTAAAAGAGACCCTTGAGGAACTGGGAGTTAGCAGAAAGTTACGTAACATGATACATCTTACTTTAGAGAATACAGAAAACAGAGTCAAAGTAAACAATCATGCATCGGACAAATTTATAGTAAACGAAGGATTAAGGCCTTATCTTAAGGCCTTATTAAACTTAAGGATAAATCCTTTGTCAACATTACTCTTCAATTTATGCCTAGAAAAAATAATGCGAGAAGCGAAAATCAATAGAGAAGGACTCCTATATCATAAAAGACACCAAGTTTTGGCATTTGCGGATGATGTAGTGTTGCTGGCAAGAGGAAAAAAAGAGCTACAGGAGATAGTACAGAGAATAGTAAAAGCAGCAAAAAAAATGGGACTTTACATAAATGAAACTAAAACAAAATGTATGCAGTGGACAGATAATCAGTTCAGGGATGGACAAAAGTTTAAAGTAGAAGTAGAAGAAATATCATCATACAAATTCGAAATGGTAGAAAGATTTACATACCTAGGTGCAATAATATCACGTAAACCTAACATTAAAGAAGAAATACAAGCTAGAATAATGACAGGCAATAGAAGTGTACATGCTCTTAGTGGAATGCTGGAAAGCAAGTTTTTATCAAGAAAGGCAAAAATAGATTTATACAAAACAACTATACAACCAATAGTAACATACTGCAGTGAGACATGGACAATGACAAAAAATGAACAAAATTTACTGGAGATATGGGAAAGGAAAATCCTGAGGAAGATATATGGAGGAATAATAAGGGACAGTTTATGGATAAGAAGATCAAATGATGAGTTAAAGGAATTATATAATCAACCTAATATAATAGGAATCATAAAGGCACAGAAACTAAGATGGCGAGGTCACCTAGATAATAATAATAATATCGTATGGCTTTTTTTCCGGGGAGATCCTTTCGGATTGTTCCGGCGCCAATTGCATCTTTAACTCTGTTTCAAGTAGCTAGTGTCGATGCACACTAGCCCAGGGAAACCAACGGCTTTACGTGCCCTTCGAAGCACGGTGAACGGCTCGTATCATTTTTAGAAATGAAAATGTCGTTGTTGGTGCCGAGATTCGAACTCGTGCGCTCTGGCTTACAAAGCCAGTATCTTGCCGCTGAGCTACGACCGTCCACAGGTCACCTAGAAAGGATGCCGAACACGAGGTCTCCAAAAAGGGTACTAAACTACATTATAGCTTTAAAAAAGAGAAAAGGAAGGCCAAAAAATAGATGGAATCAAGAGGTAGAAAAAGATATGGAAGAAATTGGAGTAGAAGGCCAGAAAAGAAAAATGAATAACAAGAAGGAATGGAGAAAAATCACATATCGAGCCAGAGAAGATCTCAGTACATAAAGGAAAGCGGAAATGAAGAAAGAACAAACTTTTCAAGCCATGGGTCTTTTCTAAGGCCTTTAGTGCCATTGTATATATATATATATATATATATATATATACAATGGCACTAATATATATATATATACAATGAGGAAATAGAGGAATTCTACAATGAAATAACTGAGGTGCTTAACAAGAACAAAAGCCAATTTAAGTATCTAGTCGGGGACTTTAATGCCAAAGTGGGTAAACAATCAAATCAAGAACAATGTGTCGGCAACTTTGGCATTGGAGAAAGAAATGAAAGGGGAGAGAGACTGGTTCAATACGCACATTACCAGAACCTCTCAATCGCCAATACCTATTTTAAGAAGAACCTCAATAGGAAATGGACATGGTTAGCTCCCAATGCAACTACCAAGAACGAAATAGATTTCATCCTAACTAATAAGCTGAAAACCATTAAAGGATGTAAGTGTGCTCAACAAATTCCGAACAGGTAGCGATCACAGACTAATTAGATCTCGGGTCGTTCTAAACACTAAACTAGAAAGAATGAAATTGCTCCAGAAACCAACTGCAGGGGTAAATATCACTAACCTAAGCAACAACTCGGAACGCTATCAAAATTTAATTCAAGAAAAATTACAAGACCCAACGAATAGCACACACTTAATGGAAACAATCTTAAATTGGGCCAAAGAAGTTGGAGGATCACAAACACACAACAGCCATAGAAAACTTTCAGATGAAACAACAGCTCTCCTGAAACAACGAAGAGAAATGAAAATTAACTCCAATATTAATAGAATTGAATATACCGAACTGTGCAAAGTAATACGGAAAAAGATCGCAGAAGATATAAAAACCTACAATGAACGACTTGTACAAAATACAATCGAAAACCGTAAAAGCTATAGGAAAACCAAGAGTAAGTTGGCAATCGGTAGAAAGCAAATAATAGCATTGGGAAACAACAACGGAAGGATCACAAATAGGAATGAAATAATAAAACATGTAACCGAATTCTACGAGGGTCTATATAAAGCTCCGGAAGCACAAGAAATAGGCGAAGAAGAAATTGCGGTTCAAGAAGATGTACCAGATGTTCTCGTGGATGAGGTAGAGGCAGCTCTTAAGAGCATGAAGAACGGCAAGGCAGCCGGTAATGACGGTGTTACAGCCGAACTTCTAAAGATTGCTGGTAAAACAACTTGGAAAATCCTAGCAAAAATATACACAGACTGCCTAAAATCGAGACATATTCCAAAAAAGTGGAATTCAGCCAACATAATCCTTATTCACAAGAAAGGTAGCAAGGAAGACATTAGAAATTATAGACCGATCAGCTTGCTACCTGTGATATACAAGGTATTCACCAAAATCATTAACAACAGAATACAGAACACACTTGACGCTGCACAACCCCGAGAGCAAGCAGGCTTTAGAAGTGGCTTCAGCACAATGGATCATATTCAAACATTAAGGGAAATAATGAGCAGAACAAAAGAATATGATCTACCACTGGCGCTAGCATTCATAGACTTCGAGAAGGCATTTGACTCCGTATACCCAAGAGCAGTCATAGAAGCTCTTGTCGACCAAGGAGTAGATAAACCATATGTCGAAACGCTAGCAAATATATACAAAGAGGCCACAGCTAGAGTAAGCATATATGAAAATACCCCAGAATTTCCCACTCAGAAAGGAGTCCGACAAGGAGACACCATATCCCCTAAGCTCTTCACTGCAACCTTAGAAAATATCTTCCGGAAATTAGACTGGAACAACCAAGGTCTATGTATAGATGGAGAATACCTAAACCATCTTAGATTCGCTGATGACATCATTCTAATTGCTAGAAGTCCTGAAGAATTACAACTGCAAATTAATGACCTTAATACAGCCAGCAATGAGGTAGGCCTAAAAATGAACCTAGCAAAGACTAAAATAATGTGCAATAATCTGATCGCCAACGTGGAAATAAAAATTAATGAAACCGCGCTAGAAGTAGTAGATGAATACATATACCTGGGACAGCTCATACATAAATCGGGATCACTACTTCCGGAAATCAACAGACGAATAAAACAAGCGTGGTCAGCATTCGGACGAAATTCCATAGTCTTCAAGTCCAAAATGCCACTATACCTCAAGAAGAGAGTATTTGATCAATGCATATTACCCGTCTTGACATATGGATGTGAAACTTGGATATAAAAGAGAGAAATAACGTCGAAACTCCAAGTAACTCAAAGAGCAATGGAAAGATGTATGCTAGGGATAACAAAGAGGGATCGTAAAAGAATTGAATGGATACGGAGGCAAACCCAGGTGACTGATGTAATCCAAAGAATAAAATCCCTGAAATGGCAATGGGCAGGACATATGGCAAGAAGAACAGATAACAGATGGACCACTAGAACAACTATGTGGTACCCCAGGAACGCTAAGAGACCAAAGGGGCGCCCGAATCTCAGATGGGATTATGATATTAGAAAATTAACAGGAACAACGTGGTCTCGAATAGCACAAGATAGAAAAATATGGGAGCAAATGAGCGCAAATTATTAGAACAACGTATAACTAAGACATCGTCGAATAATAATAAGAACATAGAATAACATTGAAATAAGGGAGGCTGCACCGTAATTGGAAACGGTTGATAAAGCTGCACATGATGATGATGATGATATATATATATTTATATATAGGTGTATATATATACATATATATATATATATATATATATATATATATATATATATATATATATATATATATATATATATATATATATATAGAAAGTTTCAACAGAACAAATGCTTCTGAAATACGACGAAACAGTGGGGCTGGAGCTTTAGCATTAAATTTTTGCGTTTTGTAAAATTAGAAATCAAATCCTACTCATACAGCATATGTTGCCCTTTTCAAAAATGCCCTTTTTATTTTTAACTGACTGCTGGACCAAAAACCAGTTATCCAAAATATATGTGAAATTCGATGCACAATTCTTACAATATCAGTAAAATTCGCTATTCGATAAAACTTATCGAAACAATAGATATATACATGCTTTGTGTGAAAAAAATGATGGGAAATGTGAAGGAAATTGTTTAATAATAGTCAAGGTATATCCTATATAATATAGAAATTATAGTTATTATCATTAAATTAATTCGTGGTACCCAAAGTGTTAAATATGCCGTCAATCACCACTTGTCGGAATAGGTTTGGGCTAAGAAATTCCGTATATCTCTATAGTAATATACCGGGAAAATTGCCTTGGTCGCGCAATGGTGAGAGAGTGTCAACTTACTTAGCGAAATGAGAATTTTTATTCAATTATATTATTCACTATTCTGACTGTCTAAGGTAGACATTCGAATGTAATAAGCGATTCTTTGTAAAGACAATGAAGCCAACTTGTTAATGAAGATTTTTTTTAAATATAGCACAATTATTTGCCTACCTAAAATACCACACCAGAAACTTAAAGATCAACGACTCTGATTGTGGACCTCTTGCATTCAGTGGAAATTCATTTAAGAACAACAGTGCATATTATGACGATTTACAACGTTATCAGGATCCTGTTCCTCTGCCTTCTCAACGTGTCCCAATGGCTGATACATTTTAGCATCAATAGTCAATACATTTAGGGCTTTCGCTATTTTCTTGATCATTTATTCTCCTTTTCTAACCCATAGTTAAATCCTTCCGTTTATTATTTTCCAGAGAAAACTAGATTTCTAAAAAGTAGAAAAGCTATTTAGCGTGCATTTTATTTATAAAAATTTCTTCAAAATTGTACCACTATTCTAAATTTTTTTTTAATAAGACCAAGTTTGTAAAGATCGGTTAAGCAAAATCCTATTTATAGGCTTTTTTTACAATAAGGGTCCAACCCTCCTCCACCTCTTATTTGAAGGCTAAATAATTTTTTCGAGCTGACTTTTGTTATAAAACTTACTATCCTGAGCCTGTATTATAATCCATTCCCGGCCTATGGGGGAGAACCTTTCTTAGTTAGCCATCTAGTACAATATTTCTTTTTTTCTTAAACCTTTCTACTATTCCAAAGATTGAGTAAAAAAACATTGATTACTGAGACAAGACAAAATGTGTTCCCAAAAGTTAACTGGGTGAATTGTCAATTACATAGCCTAAAAAAGAAGATTGGGTAACGCTGTGCGGTTGTGCCAACATAAACTTTGGTTACTGAATTATGACAAAATATGATTTAGCACGAAAAGTTCTTCTCCGGCTATATATTGTTGTTATTTTCTAAAAGCATGGTTGTATAAGATGAACTAACCATAAAAATAAACTCAATAATTGTGTAGTTTATTAATCAATACACCATTTTTTGGGTTTATCTTCTATCCCGAGGATTAGCTAATGCTGTGTAGTTGTGTTAATATACATGTTGCTAGCTGTATTATCAAACCTCAGCAGATTGATGGTGGAGGTCCCCAATACACATAAAGGCATAAAAGAAGTGGTGTCAAAACTGGAAAAAACCTCAGAAATATTAAAAAAAAGACCTAGTAATAGACTGGCTAAAGAAACACATATGTATACGAGCCAGTTAAAACAATGATTGTACAGTCCGTCCCAGACCCTTCTTTCAGTGCGTCATAGTTGATCGAATTCTCTCTAACGCATTAAGCTAGAAGTGACAGAAAAAAACGTGAGTCTGTGATTATTATACATAGAACTTAGAAAATTATGTATCATTCACGGGATTTTGCATATTAAAGCGAATTCTACTTACGGATGTATAATTGGTTGGAGTTTAGAATACGCTAAATAGATATCAAATCAATGATGCCCATAAATATAATTTGGCGCAGATGGTCTCGATCGTGACAGTACTTTCACAATGTCAACTGATAATTGTCACTCCAGGTATTCCAGGTTAGTATTTTCAGACATTTTACAGTGAAAATTTCATTTTGTATTTATTATCATAAAAATATTTTAAATATGCAGAGATATACCGAGAAAGAACAAAGACTAATATTAAAATTACTAAATTATTTTCAATTAGATAAAGAGGCTGGGGCAACTTTATTACCAGTTTCTGCCGTTCGTGAAGTAAGTTTTAAATTATTCTAAAAAATGTTAATACTATTTTAAATACTATACATTTTAGCGTGTTGCTGAGGAGTTTGGTTACCAACAGTAAGACGATTGGCAAATGAAGGCATTCAAACAGATCTCTGTGGCAATGAGTACTTCAGTATGTGATAATCTAGAATAACCTTCATTAAAAATAAATATGGACATGTTATTAGAACTCGTGTATATTAGAACTATTGGCTGCCAAAGAAACTTATCGCAAAATTAATTATCTGAATATGACCTTCAATCAATGCTATTTTATCACAGGAATGTTTGCCTTGATGTCTTGCAATTGCCAGTAAAATTTTTTATCTCGCAGTCAACTCTTAAGAGATTCTAGGAGAAAGCGTTATTTTAAATTCCTATGGAATGTTTGTAATAAATAATATTAAATCCATAAATAAATCTTAGCTAATTAAGCACTTTCCTTGGAATGTATACAATAGGATATATGACAAACTGCCGTTCCAATATAATGTGCAATAAAAATATACATGACGGGAACTCTAATATGTAAATTAAAAAAAAAAAAGAATTTTTAAAGTTTTTATTCCACATTTACAAAAAATAACCTTTTCATATTTAGCCGATTACGATCCTGCAACTGTCAGACTTAACTAGAATGTCATGCAATAATTCTCGACATTCTTAAAATTCTATATGACGTCAAAATTAGTGACGCACTGAAAGAAGAGCTTGGGGCAGACTATATATGCGGACACCCGGACCGATCCGTGACATGGAGGTCCGAAAACAAACATCAGAAATAAAGAAAAATCAAGACCTTTGAAGAGACCTTAGTGGGTCATCGGTGGGAGAAAAAAGTCTTCACCAGAATAAAAGTAGTAGTTATCGGGAACCTGACCGAAACAGACAACAAGACTACGAAAGTGGTCTTAGTTGAGCCAAGGGACGTGTCTATGCAGAACAATATTCAAAGAATGTACAGGGACAGTGACGCGGAACTGTTTGGTCTAGAGGACCTGTACGAGGTCCTAGAGCAGTCAAAAATAATATGAAATAAGGAAACTGAGATTAGAAAGATCATGAAAATCAAACTAACAAGGTACTGGAAAAATCTTTGGGAAAACCTCCTGAATGTAAAAGAAGAGATGTCTGGGAGGTAAAGTGGCGTTACACCCAGTCAGCCACCTCACCGTTGGAGACCTCAAGAAGATGTGCGGGACCGTCTTCCAGAAAACTAAAACGGAGGTGCTAGTCTACACAAATAACACAGCGTCCCACGTATGGCACGGTATGACACAAAGATGTAGATTACAACCAGATTCTTTAAACGGTAAAAACGATCATTAAGACGATCGGTACCACGAAATCAGACCTCTTGAGGGCCTTCCAGTTAGGGATGAAGGAAAGAACGTTACCCTATACATTAGGGGCACGTCAGCGGATGCCACTAAACAAGAAATAATAAGACGCCTTCGATGAACTATTAGGCAAGTGGGAGAACACCTACAAAATTGGTGATTTAAGACTGTGGTTCCTGTGAGGGTATCGAAAGATATCCTTGGTAGAGGGTATATCAGTGGGAATAGTTAAACACCAGGTAGAAAAGACGTCCGAGGGATGCAGTAAGTACTGGATCTTATAAGGAGTAGCACTATATAGTATATAGGCCCAGTTTATAGGCCTACATATAATCACGGTGTGTCAGAGAAAACACTGGCGTGTTTTGTGTAATCCAGAGCACAGAACTGGAAATCTGGATTGTCCCGAATTTCGGGAATCCCTGAAAAAGGCCCGAGATGCCGAATACCTCTGGCTCCTATAGTATACCCATACGAACCAGCTCGCGAGCCTGTGGTCTCCTTGTTTTGGGATTGTCGCTATAATTCCCTTCTTCCATTCTTCGGGCATTATTGTCTTATTCCATATATTCTGCACATATTCTGTCGTTTCCCGCTGTTGTCTTGTTTTTTAGTTTGCATATTTTATCTCGCACTTGTGTGTGGTTCATTTTCTGTTTTTATCTCGTTCATAGTTTCTTCTACTTTTTATTTTTCTTCGATTTAAATAGTTTGTATGTCTTTTTTCTTTGATCTTTGAATTTTTGTCGTTCCTTTTCTTTGCTTGTGCTAAACCATTTCAATTTTGTTTTATTTACTTTCACTGCTAGTTTGCACTCATCGTCGAACCAATTATTTTTTTCATTTTTCATTTTGCCAACCACTTTCTCTATTGTGTTTATTCCTTGTTTGATTTTTTCCACTGTTCCTTTATTTTTTGTTCCTTGAACTGCATCTTGGCATTTACTTATTTTACAAATCTTCTTTTTACTTCGTTCTTTTCCAATTTACCTACGTTCCATCTTCTCTGTGATTTTTGTCTTTCATTTTTCGTTATTTTTATTTTACATTTTGTAATCACTAGCATCAAAACAAACACATCACAAATATTACAAGCCAAACTGAGAGGACTGGAAATAAATGAAAATAAAACAAAATACATGAACGTAAGCAAGAAAAAGGAGACACAACTGACAGAACTGACAATAGATGCACACAGTTTCGAAGAGGTTGAAACATTTAAATATTTGGGAGTACTAGTCAACAGAAAAAATGAAAGTGTAGGTAAAAAAGAAGAATTCGAGCGAGAAATTTAGCGTTCTATAGAAATAAAAAAATGTTTTGTAGATAAGAAGATAAGCGGAAACACAAAAATGAAAATCTACAAAAACAACCATAAGACCAATAGTACCTAGTATATGCTGCAGAAGCATTTACATTAACAGCAAGAGAAGAAGAGCAATTTAAAGTTTTTGAGAGGAAGATTATGAGAAAAATATTGGGACCAAAGACGGAAAATGAAGAGGATGCCAGACAATGGATCAATTATGAAATACAAGAATGAATGGGTCATGAGAACATAGTAAGAGCAATAAAAGCACAAAGAATTAGATGGTACCGACACATAATAAGAAGAGAAAAGAGCAATCCGGTAAGAGTTATAACGGAATAGATACCACCAGGTACAAGAACCAGACACAGACCTAAACTGAGATGGAGACAAGTGGAAGAAGACTTAAGGAGTATGGAAATTAGAAATATAGAAAGGACAATCAAAGAGAGAGAACAATGGAGAAAAGTAGTAAAAATAGCGAAATCACACCAGAAACTGTAAAACTAAACCCAGAATGGGATTTAAAGGATCTTTAAGTGAAAACAGCTTCAGCTTCTTCGGGAGCGTACAGCTTGTATATATAATCACTAGCATATGGTCCAAATCGATGTTGGCCTCTCTGTGAGAACTAACGTCATTTATCGATCGTTTGTGTGTCTTTTTAACCAGTACATAGTCTATTTTGTTCCCCTCCAGACTTCCTGATCTCATCCATGTTATTTTGTATATGTCTTTGTGATTATATCTCGTGCTACTTATGTACATGTTTAATACCGCTGCTAAATTTTATAGTCTTTCTTCATTATTGTTTGTTGTGTTATGTATTGAGGTTTCCCTGTAACCTCTCCGAAGCAATTTTCTTTGCCTATTTGGGCGTTAAAATCCTATAATGATTAGTATACCTTCTCTCGGGATTTTCTCGGCGTTTTCTTCTAGTTTTTTCTAGAACTGTTGTTTTGTCAAGTCAACACTGTTTTTGTGGGTGCATAGACATTTATTATGAATAACTTTTGCTGTTTACTCTTATGTCTTTACTCACTTATGGGTTTACATTCCATAACTTTATGTGCTCATTTCCCCTATCACCATAAAAACCATACCTCCATATCCCTGTTTTTCTTCGCCTGCCTACCACACTGTATAATTTTCCTTTTTGATTTTTCCATGTCCCCCATCTGGTTTCCTGAATTCCTGCAATTTCTGTCTTGCGTTGTTTTAACGGTGTCGCTAGTTTTTTGTGTTTCTTTTAATATTCTGAATATACCCTGACTCATTTTCCTCTTCGTTTGCACTGTCTGTTTCGTTTTCATTTATCCATTCTTTTTTGCCTAGTTTTTTGGAACATTTTCTCTTGTATTCCATTTCAGCACCTTGTCGTCTATTTCTAATTTCTGATTGGGTAGAGTGCTTCAAGAATGCGCACTTAAGGTCTAATCAAGTGTAAAATCCAAACCAATTGCATTGAAAGTATATTCATTTTTATTTAAGCCTGTTCATATACTCAGTGACATTAGAACTGTTACACCCAGAAGGAATAATTTCTTGAACTTAATTTTTTGGCAACATGGTAGATTTACATCAAGAATGAAACGATAACGTTGTCAAGAATTTTTATTAACAAGTAATCAAAAAAAAATTAATAATGTGTTTGGTGACCCCGTAGCTGAATACACTCTTGTATACGTCTAGGCATTGACAAAATGAGATGATCGATGTCTGCTTGTGGCACCTCGTTCCAAGCAACTTGAACTTCATGTATTAACTGTGCCAGAGTCTGTGGAGGATGGTGCAAAGTGGACAGTCTCCTTCCCATTATATCCCATACATGTTCGATAGGATTTAAATCCCGAGCACTGGGTGGCCACGGCAAAACATTAACGCCAGCTTCTTGAAGAAAGTCCATAGTTTGACGAGCATTATGGGGACGCTCGTTGTCTTGCTGAAAAAGAACGTCTCGACGGCCGTCGAGATAAGGCAGTAAAGTAGTTTGTAAGATGTCATCAACATAACGCGCAGCTACCATATTGCCTCGAATAAACACAGGTGGTGATCGGCTACCATAGGCAATAGCCCCCTCCAACTGTCCTGTGTACATGTATCTCAACAGCAAACCCGATATCTCGTCGCTCTCCACGGCGGCGTCTTACCATCCTACGACCATCATGCATTCCTAAACAGAATCTTGATTCATCGCTGAATGCTACATTACGCCATTCTGCCACGCAATGCTGCTGTTCTCTGCACCAATTCAAACGTTGATGACAGTGATCCGCAGTCACAGGAAGCACTAGTCGTGGGCGGAATAAAACCAGTCCAGAGGCTCGAATGCGACGATATAGTGTATGCATACTAACAGGTCTACCTACTACTCTAAACCATTGGTCAGCAATTTGACGCGTAGTAGCAAAACGGTCTCGCAGAGCAAGTAATCTAAAGCGCCTATCTTGACGCTCTGTGGTACGCCTCGGTTGATCAGTAGGTCTTCTTCGTGTTCCTCTACCTTCGTTTGTCCACACACGACAGACACACATAACCGTCATTGCCGTACAATTAACGCGACGGTCTATTTCGCGATACGACAAACCCATATCTCTATACGCAATAATTCTGCCCCTGTCAAAATCGCTTACATGGTGGTAATTTTGATGTCTTCGAACTCGAGATATTTTCTTGCGCTGAATACAATTAGACTGAGGAATAATAACTAAAAATTTCTATACAAACCGGTTTTTACAAATCGATATCTTCACAAAAAAATTTAAAGGTAAAACTTTATTTTTACAAAAAGTAGAAAAGATAAAACATTGATATTGCTATCATAGCATGTTTTAAATGTTGTCATTCTGTTGCCAAAAAATTAAGTTCAAGAATTTATTCCTTCTAGGTGTAACACTTCTAATGTCATTGAGTATATATAAACAACAAAATCAATTATAATTTGCGAACTAAACATTATTACTTTAATAGAAAAAGTGAAACTAAAAAAAAGTGCTTTTGCGCACTCTTATAAATCCGCTTTTTAAAAGTACGCATTTAGGATTCTAAGATTGCGCACGTAATTTTATGAACATAGGTCACATTTATAGATCCAAAACCTGCGTAGGCACTGCACTTTTCATGCCACCATTCAGCACATGATATGCACTTAATCCAGTGTTCAATCACAAATTAACCTCTTAATTTGTAATCTCACATTATTCTTAACTTCTTAATCTATGTGATTAAGAAGTTAAGAATAGGGTGGCATTGTGAAAATGATATCGAGTAATATTTTAATAATTAAAGTCCATTCACCTGTTAATGAATTGTCGAATAATATATTGTTTCTAATTGAACTTCCTAAGTGTTACAATGATGGTCTAGATTAAATTGTAATGTAAGCTAATAGTTCAAAAGTTGGTTAGTATCATAGAAGCAATAACCTCTGCGCTGAGGTATGAAATGTTTGTGAGATTCTAAATTGGGGATTTGAGCTCATTTGAGCACAGTCAATCATAAGTAGTTATCTAATGAACATCATATTGTGTAATTACCAGTAGCTGTCAATAAATCAACACTTTTACTCCACAACTTCAACCTTTTATTATACCTATCATCGTCGATCGACAAGAAGCGGACAAAGGGGCATTTACAAACCGATTCGAACCTCAAATCTACGTTCGAATCTTTCCATTGGTCCTTCGACAAAACATCATCAAAAGGGCGTTAATTGGTTTGGAGCGTCGAAGGAGACGACCCTTAGCGACCTAAATAGCTGTTTCCCAGTTCCGTACAAGATTGACGATCGAATTCGAAGTGTGGAGAAAAGAAAAAAGAAATTAAAAAGACCAGAAAGCACCGAAATTAGGGGTAGGAGCCTTACGAGAGCCTTTGATTACAAGAGAACCTGAATAGCAGTCCTTAAGTCTACTGTTCCATCGGTTTGGAGATCCAGTTTCAAGCAGAAAAATCTAGTAGCATCCAGAGATCCAGCTCACCAGTTCCAGTTGCAGTTCTAAGAAGGAAGCAGGAACATACAAGTGAACGTCGGGATAAAACTGTAAGTTTTTGAATATTTATCATCATTTAGAGCAGTGCATTTTTTTTATAAATTAAAAAGATTATTAAAGAAACTTAAGATTCAAATTTAATAATACTTAATTGAAATATTTTTTATTCTGCATACTTTTTTTTACTTAAAAAAGAAATAGTTTGTCTACAGCTAATTCAAATCTAATAGCTTAATTATTTTAATTTTAATTATACTCGATAATTTTGATTCTTACAATTTAAAATTCTTAAAACGTTTGACTTTCCTAATATAGGGAAATATCGTGACAAATCGTTATTTTTATACACATTCAGAGTTTATTCATTCCAAATATATAGTATTTTGTAGTATTTGCATTTTTTATATAAAGAATTTTTTCTCTCTGGTTACAAGTGATAATATTACATTCTTTAATTTGTACAATAAGCCGTGTCAGCAAGGTTAGACCAGTTCATTCGTTATTGTCTAAGGTAATCTTGCTGAGACTTTAAAAGTTGAATTTAGGTCAAACTTATATACGTTTGAAATGGAACGATTATATTTAGATCAAGAAAAGCTAGGTCAAGAAATTACAAAGCTTTTAAATAATTTACGAAAACTACGGAAAGAAAAACGAACGAGAGAATACTTAAACATTAAAAGACAGACACTTGATGAATTGTGGAACGACTTTGAAGATCAAAACACAGAAATTGAAGAGAAGGGTTCGAGAGTTGATAAATATTTTACATCTAACTTTTACGAACAAGTACAAAAAAGATATGAAGAAACGAAAAAGACTTTAGAGGAATTTATTAAAAATTCGTACAAGTATTTAGAGAATTCGTAAAAATTAGAGAAGTAGAAATTAGGATGGGAAAACTTCATCATTTATTGGAAGACGACGAAACCGATGAAGATATGCAAGAAGATTTAAAAGAAGAGGTATAAAAAATAGATGCTTTAATAATGGAAATAACTGTGGACAATGAACAGGATACACTAGAAGAAGGTGAAATAGAAAGATTTTATGCAATGAGAAGAAGGGTGCGGTCGATCATAAAAGAAAATAAGAGATTAGAGGCGGAAGGATGCAAGAATGACAAAATAATATTACCCCAAGTGAAGTTACCCTGTTTTGAGGGAAGGTATGAATCCTGGGTAACATTCTATGATATTTTTAAACGTTTGATACATGAGAATAACCAACTATCAAATGTGGAAAAAATGCAGTATCTGAAGACAAGCCTCCGATGAGAAGCAAGTAGAATAATACAACATTTAAACACAACAGAAGCAAACTACAGTGCTGCCTGGAAAATGTTGCAAGATCGGTACGATAATCCAAGGATGAATCTATTTATATTAATAGACAAGATACTTCAGGCTGCGGAGATAAAAGAAACGTCAGCAAAGGCGCTGAAAACATTACATGATACTATCCACGAATGCTTAGAAGCCATTAGTGGACTAGGTATAATGACAGAGTCCTGGAGCCCTCTTATAGCAAGGATAAGTATGTTAAAGTGGGACACAGAAACCAGGAGATTATATGAAACGTCAATTCAAGACAGTAGGGACATTCCGACATAGAAGTCAACACAGGAATTCCTACAAAGAAGATTTCAGACATTGGAGATGTTGGAAACAGAAAGGAAAGGAACAGATCATAGACAACAGGTAAAGAAGAAGAATACCTGTGTGGTGTGTCATGAAGAACATAAACTGTTAAAATGTACAACGTTTCTACGTCAACAAGTACGTGAAAGAAACAAAATCGTAAAGGAAAAGCAATGGTGCGGTAGATGCCTACTACACAAAAGGGAAGTACCATGTTATTCCTATCATAGATGTGCAGAATGTGGTGGACAGCATCATTCATTACTACACATGTCAGAAGGTCAGTATGATAACAGAAGGAATTCTAAAAACAGAAGGCCACAAAATAGACAAAATTCTAGTGGGTCAGGTCAGTATGATAACAGAAGGAATTCTGTAAACAGAAGGCCACAAAATAGATCAAATTCTAGTGGGTCAGGTCAGTATGACAACAAAAGAACTTCAGAAGGCCACAAAATAGACCCAATTCTAGTGGGACCAGAGGTGACAATAAATTACAACAGATCGTCAAGGAGACAAGAGAATACCGTGAGCTGTTTAAGTCATCAGAATGAAGAAGTGCTACTTGCAACGGCATTAGTACGAGTAAGAGACTAAAAAGGAAGCTCACAATTGATGAGAGCATTGATTGACCAAGGCTCACAGTCATTATTCATTACGGAGCAGGCCGCTACAAGTCTCGGAATAAAAAGAAAGGCTGTCCACGCTCAGATATCTGGAATTGGCAATGAAGACCAAAGAACGTCGAAACGGAGCGTAACATTAAACTTACAGGCACATTTCGAAAATGAATTTCAAATGAAGATCGAAGCACTTGTACTACGAAAAATAACAAAAAATCTACCGGAGAAGGAGATAGAAAGGAACCATAGGAACTTAGTCCTGGCGGATCCAAATTTAAATAAAACAGGTTCAATAGATATTCTATTAGGAGCCAAAGAATATAGTTTGATATTACTGGACGGAGTAGATCGAACAAAAGATGGTTTGCTCACCCAAAATACAAAATTGGGTTGGATAATGTCAGGAATAGCACAGCAAGAGAATATCCCTAATATATAAGTAGTCAGCATGATATCTAGACGAGAAATGGATGAACAAATAAAAAAATACTGGGAGTTAGAAGAAGTAGATCAAAGCAATGCTCATTCAGTAGAAGAAAAAGAGTGTGAAGAAAATTATAAAAGAACAGTAAAAAGGGATAACGAAGGAAGATTTGAAGTTAAAATACCCTTTAATTCTAGTACAAGCCTATTAGGGGACTCAAAACAGCAAGCATATGCGAGACTGCTGCAATTAGAGAAAAAATTTCAAAGAGACAGAAACCTAGAAAAAGAGTACAGGAAATTTATGAAGGAATATGAAGACTTAGGTCACATGAAATTGAATAAAACCGAAACTATAAATAAGCAAGAGTATTACCTTCCTCATCATGCAGTAATAAAAGAGGATAGTATCACAACAAAATGCAGGGCCGTGTTTGACGCTTCCAGTAAAAGTTCAACAGGAATCAGCCTCAATGATGTAATGCACTCTGGACCTCGTTTGCAACAAGATCTTACAAATACATTAATAAATTGGAGATCCTACAAAATAGCATACACGGCAGATCTAGAGAAAATGTTTAGGCAAATAAAGATAGCTGAAGAAGATCAAGTTTACCAGAAGATATTATGGAGACAGTCTGTAAAAGAACCAATAAAGGAGTATCAGTTGTCAACAGTAACATACGGTACGAAGGCAGCGCCATACCTTGCATTAAGAACGATACAGGAATTATGTAATGACGAGAAATTAAAATATCCACTAGCTGCGGAAATTGGTAAACACAACATGTACGTAGACGATGTACTAGCTGGATCAGAAACGTTGGCTGAAGCTCAACAAGCTCAAACAGAGTTAACAGAAATGTTTAAAAAAGGGGGTTTTGTATTAAGAAAATGGCTTAATAATAGTCAAGATTTAATGGAAATCATACCGGAGGATCTAAAAAGTGTCGATCTCAAAACATTAGACACAGAAGAGATACATAAAACGCTAGGGATCCACTGGTTACCGGTTGAAGATGTAATTACATTTAAAATAACTATAACTAAACATAAAAAAATAACAAAGAGGCTGGTGTTATCGGAAATAGCAAAAATATATGATCGATCCATTAGGATGGATTGCGCCAGTGATAATGCAATCAAAAATATTCATACAAGATTTGTGGACAAAAAGGATAATTTGGGACAAATATTTGGATAATTCTGATCAAAAACGATGGATTGAGTATTACTCACAGCTAAAAAACCTCGAAGAGATAGTAATACCTAGGTGGAATAATCTTACCAATTCAGGGAAAATAGAATTGCACGGATTTGCTGATGCGTCTACGAAAGGATACGGAGCAGTAATATATACTAGAACATTATGTCCTGAGGTAAAAACAAGCCTTATAGTAGCCAAAACAAAAGTTGCACCAGGTAAAGGTTTAACAACACTGCCGAGGTTAGAATTGTGTGCAGCATTGCTGCTTAGCAGACTCATAAAAAGAACAATTCAAGCGCTAAATCGCAGTGATGTGGAAATATATGCATGGTCTGATTCCACAATTACTCTGGCGTGGATACAAGGACAACCAAATAGATGGAAAACGTTTATACCGAACAGACTAACGGAAATAACAGGCACCATACAACCTGATCGCTGGTTTAAAGTAGGTAAAAAAGAAAACCCAGCAGACTATTTATCTAGAGGGATAAAAGCAAAGGACTTAGTGAGGATGGACCTATGGTGGAATGGGCCAATCTGGCTAAATCAAACAAATATTAGGTTTCCACTACCAGAGAGATTGGATACCGACAAAGAGAAAAAGAGAATAGAAATAATAGCTAACACAACCGTCAAGATTAGTGACATCTGCGAAAGATTCTCAAATTTAAATAGAATGCAACGAGTACTATCTCACTGCATTAGATTTGCAGACAAATGCAAAAAAAAGAGAGGTAGAACATGAACAACTCACCCCTCACGAAATAGAAAATACCTTGCAAATAGTAATAAAGAATACTCAAGAATTATATTGTGCAGAAGAGATAAAAACGCTAAAGAGTGGAAAACCACTTAACGGGAGAAGTAAACTACCAAACTTACTACCCTATGTGGATAATCATAGCAAATTACGGGTAATAGGGAGACTTCAGAACTCAGAGTTAACACATGATGAAAAGTATCCCTTAATAATACCGCACAAAAGCAAATTAAGTAAACTAATTATACAACATTGCCATACAAAAACGTTGCATGGAGGCCTACAACAAACTCTGCACTACATAAAGAAAAGATTTTGGATCACGTACATTTGGATGTTAATGTTCCTCACGCTGCAACTTCGATCATCATGATGTCCAAGAACCATCGGCATCTGGTTCTAAAGATGAATCTATTGAAGGAATTCTGATGGAATTGGCACCGGTACCTCAGAGTAATGTAAGAAACTCTACCAAACGTAAATCTGGTCAATACCAAGATGTATTAACCGAGATAGCGGTAACAACAGATAGCACTGGACAAACTGAAAGACCCAATGATACAAGCAGAAATAAGCAATGAAATAAACGCACAAATTCAAATATTGACGACAAACATTGCCGAAGATCTAACACCAACATGGAATACGATTACAAGTGCTGTAACAGACATCATGAAAAACAACTTAGGGTACAAACGAAATAACAAGAGGCAAAAATGGATGACAGAAGAAATACTATTACTAATGGAAGAACGACGAAGACACAAGAATAACCAAGATGACAGCAATATGTATGAAAACATTAACAGGCAAATAAAAGCAAAAATAAGAATAGCAAAAAATGAATGGCTTAAGCAACAATGTATCGATCTAGAACATTTACAACGACAGCACGACGATCGTAATTTACATAAAAAGCTTAAGGAGACTGCTGGAATATACAGAAAACGAAGACCAACTACCATAGTTAATCAGGATAACCAGATAGTGCTGGGTGAAAAGGAGAAAACTGATATATGGGAAAATTATATCCAGGAGCTCTTCCATGACGAAAGACCCATGAGTGAAGTTTATACAGACGACCAGCTGACTGGCCCTTCAATCACCCAAGAGGAGATAGAAAAGGCAATATTACATTCAAAAAACAATAAGGCACCTGGACCAGATGAAATCCCGTCAGAAATTCTCAAATTACTGGATGACAGGAGAATTTCAGCACTACACAAAATATTTAACTTAATTTATGAAACTGGCTGCTATCCTCAACAGTGGTTACGCTCTACCTTTATTCCCCTGCCCAAGAAAGTCAATGCAAAAAGATGTGAGGTTCACAGACTCATTAGCCTGATGAGTCACACTTTAAAGATATTCTTAAAAATACTACATCAAAGATTATACAAAAAATGTGAATGGGACATCAGTGACTCCCAGTTCGGGTTTAGGCAAGGTTTAGGAACACGAGAAGCAATAGTAGCAACACAGGTGCTGGTCCAAAATTGTTACGATTAGAAGAAGGATGTATTCCTATGCTTTTTAGATTACCAAAAAGCGTTTGATCGTGTCCAACACCACAAGTTAATGCAGATCCTCAAGAAAGTTGATATAGACCAAAAAGACATAAGATGCATTGAAAACTTGTACTGGCATCAAACGGCACACTTAAAAATAGACAATTCTATATCCAAACCCATACATATAAGAAGGGGCGTTCGACAGGGATGTGTGCTTTCTCCTCTTTTATTTAACATTTATTCGGAAGTCATATTTCAAGAGTCTTTGGAGGATGCAAAGATGGGAATCAAAGTGAATGGAGTATTGATCAACAACATACGATATGCTGATGATGGTGTCTTAATTTGTGACAACATAGTCGATCTTCAACAACTTGTCACTATAATCGGAGAATACAGTAAGCGAATGGGATTAGAGATTAATACCAAAAAAACCAAATTTATGATCATCTCCAGAAACTTGGATGCACTTGAAAACTCCACCATAACACTGAATACTAAGTCCATTGAAAGAGTGAGTAAATTTAAATACCTGGGATCGTGGCTTTTTGAAGACTGGACATCGGACAGGGAAGTAAAATGTCGCATTGAGCAAGCTCGACAAGCTTTCGTAAAATTCAAGAAGGTACTGACTTGTTCAGAATTTGATCTTCAACTGAGACTAAGGTTTACTAAGTGCTACGTGTGGTCAGTGCTGCTATATGGCGTAGAGGGCTGGACACTCAAAACGAGGGATATAAACAGATTAGAAGCTTTCGAAATGTGGCTCTATCGCCGTATCCTAAAAATACCATGGACAGCGAAAATCACAAATATAGATGTCCTTAAAAGAATAAACCAAGAACGCCAACTTTTCGAAACCATCAAGAAAAGGAAAACGGCGTATCTAGGTCACATCATGCGAAATGAAAAATACCAGTTCCTCCAACTTATAATCGAGGGTAAAATTGAAGGCAAGAGAGGAATGGGACGCAAGAAAATGTCCTGGCTCCGAAACATAAGGCCATGGACAGGGATTAACGACATACAATCTCTGATACATATTGCAAGAAATAGAGAATTAATGGAAAATGTGATCGCTAACATCCATTAGTGGATTTGCATCTGAAGAAGAAGAAGATTAACCGAGAGCCCCTTCCAGCAATATCTCCGCGAAAAAGAAAATGAAAAAAAGCACAAGAAATAAAAAGCAGAAAAGGGGACGTCGTGAAAAGAAAAATAGTCAATGATTTAAGTGATGGAAGACGCATTGTGAACAAAGATAGACATCAGTCGGAGAGAAAAGGCAAGAGAAATATTGTGACCAGACCAATACTGAACAATATATCAAGTGATGATCCTGAGAAGAAGCTGTAGACTTACAAAAAGAGACAGAATTGAAAACGCAGAGATTAAGCGGAGAATGGGAGTGCAAGCAGACATAATCGACTATATAGAGGAGAAGAGACTATCCTGGTACGGCCACGTCAGAAGAGCGGACAGAGGACGCTGGATAAACAAAATCACAGAATGGAGCCCGATTGGAAGAAGAAAGAGAGGAAGACCCCGAAGGTCATTCAGAGATGAAATCGACGAGGCTATGGAGAAAAGAACCCTGCGAGATGGAGACTGGAATGACAGGGAAAATTGGAGAAAACGGTTGAGTGAAGGAAGACAGTGAAAACTGTGGAAATCCTTAGTAGTAGTATGAAGAAGAAACCTTTAGTATTGATGATGATGAACAAGAGGACTGCGCTTGCATTTACTGCAATGATACGTTTAGTAGGTCCAAATCTAATGAAGGATGGTTAAGATGCCAAATTTGCCAAAACTGGTCACATTCAGAATGTGCTGGACTTCCCAAAAAAGTAAAACAATTTATTTGCGAACTTTGTATGAACTAAAATGTTTAATTTCAATGTTTTTTCTTCGTAAAAATAAAAATTTATAATTATTTTTGTATTTAACACTATTGTTATGTGTATGCCATTTTGCCCGCACTGGGCGGGCAAAATGGTTTTTTGTTACATTTTGATTTTGATTTTTTTTTTTAAATAAATCTCTTTGTATGAGTGATTTTTTGTTACTTAGAATAGTAGAAAAATGACCTGGCTATAATTATACATCAAAAGGAATGATTTATCTCTATTTATGTCTCAGATATATGGAAAATAAACTAAGTATGCCATCTTGCCCGCCCTTCCCCTAAACTTAATTATTTGCCCTTCCAAAGTTACCACTTTTTCTTCAAAATCTATCTTTACTTTCTTCTTTTCCAATTCGTCATTTCCCATTAATATATCAACACATAAATCTTTGACAACAAATCCTTGCATATTAATTTCTTTATTAAGAATATTAATTTTAAAATTGGCTAGTTTATTAATTTCACCCAACTTCTTATTATTTGCACCAACAATTTTAATTTTTGGAATCTTTATTATATCTGATAGTTTTAACTTTGGTTTTAATGTATTAAAAATAAAATTTTCCGAGACTAAAGTACTTTCTGAACCAGTATCTATCATAACCTTAATCATTTTATTTTTGGCCATAGCATTTATATAAATTAAATTAATAGATTCAATAATTTTATCTTCATCTAAAGAAATAAATTCAGAAGGTTTTTCATAATGGCAATGGCCCAACTTGTAATTCAGAAAGTTTACTGAACAACATTTGGATTGTTAGAATTGTCAGATCGTGTCTGACCACTTGGATCTAATGTCCTGTGTTTTTCACTACTATGACTTCTACTCATATTTTCTTGCCTTGTACTATTTCGTTCACTATCTTCGCAGCTTCTATTCCTTCGTACACAATTTACCTGTCTGTTGTAATTAGGTCGTCCTGTATTTCTTCTATTGTTAAAATCTTGTCTATTATAATTATTATTGTTATTAAAATTTTGTCTATTATAACTAGTATTGTTATTAAAATTCTGTCTATTTTGATTATTGTTATCCAGATTATACGGCTCACACTCCCTCTAAGGGGAAAATTCACTCGTCCCAGATACCTACGGTATCAAAAGGATTGAGCTCTGGTGGGACTCTTTCCGTGTTATCGAGCCATAGGTGACTTGGTATGTTGAAGTATCCCCCAAAAATTTTCGTACACATCTGGACGTCGCGAGGAGTACAGCTTTCTGCGTGGCCTTATAGAGATGTTCATTTAGACCCAGCTGTTTTATGTTCTCTAGGAGGTTTTTGGGAATAACATCAGTAGTAGTTAAAATAATAGGTACTGTCTGGGTACTTTCCATTCTCCATTGTCTCCTGATTTCTATTTCTAGATCTCTGTACTTGCCGATCTTTTCATTGTATTTAACACGTAAATTATTGGTGTTGGGTATTGCCACATCAATAAGTGTTGTTTGCCTAGTAATTTTATTAACTAGTATGAGATCCGGTCTATTATGCACCACTGGTTGGTCTGTAAGCACAGTGCGGTCCCAGTATAGCTTGTAGTTGTCATTTTCAAGCATTCTGTCAGGGACGTATTGATAATAAGGAAGATGGTCGGTTTGGAGAAGTCCCAGTTTGTCAGCTAGTTCTTGGTGGATAATCTTTCCTACTGAGTCATGGCGTTCTTTATAATCAGTACCAACAAATACCTGGCAGCCACCGGTAAGATGTTGGATGGTTTCTTGGGCTTGGCATCCATATCTGCATTTGTCATTTTGGACTTGAGGATCTTTAACAATATATTTCAGGTAATTTTTAGTTGGTATAAACTGATCCTGAATGGCAAGTAGGAAACCCTCAGTCTCGGGAAACATCTTTCCTGATGTCAACCAATAGTTCGTTGCTGTATTGTCGACATATTCTTGGCTGATCTCATTGAGATGTCGCCCATGCAGAGGTTTACTCATCCAGGTGCGCATTTTTTCTTGCTGAGTCAGATGGTTTATGCGCATTTCTTGTTCCCTCAGTTTAAGCGGCGTTGTATCATCTACTGCGCAAATTGCTCGATGTAAAGTAGATGTCTCAGCCTGTACCTGAAAATAAGTTCTTAAATTAGCAATTTGTTTATCCAATTGCTCACCTACATCCATAAGTCCTCTTCCCCCTTGATACCGTGGTAATGTTGTTCTCTCTACTGTGCTGCGTGGATGATGTTTTTGCGCCTTTGTGAGAAGTGTTCCTACTTTCCGCTGATTATTATTGTTATTATTATTAAAATTTTGTAAATTATCACCATATCTATTATTATTATTATTATATGATTGTCTATATTGTTGATTATTATTCTTATTATATTGAAAGTTGTTATTGTTTTTTCTATTATTATTATTATTATTCATCCTAATATCATTGTTATCATTATTACTTGCCATATTACCTGTTTGTATTCTTTGAATAAAATTAATAAAACTCTCTATTGTTTGAATATTTTGTACAGTTACTGTTTGCACAACATCGGCATCAAAATGTCTAGATACATTTAAGACTGTTTCATCCTCTCTAAGTGGTGGTTCTAAATATTTTTCAACCGTTATCAGTTTTAATGCATAATCTATCATATTTGATCTTAAATTGTGATTATACTTTCCAAACTATAGAACTTCCCTAAATTTAGATTACTCCAATTCACCCCAATTATAATTTAAAAATTTATTTTCAAATGTTTGAAAATTATCCAAATCATTTTCAATACTGGCAAACCAAGTTGCCGCATTGTCATTTAGTGTCATTCTAATATAATCTTTAATATGATTAATATTATTCACTAATCTTAATTTATGTTTTAAACTATTTATGTATACTCTAGGATGCAGATTTTTTATATTACCAGAAAATTTAATCCCAGTCTCATTTGTTAAAGAATTGAGAATTGAGAATTAAATTTCAAGTGTTAGTTGTTGCAGAATTGAGTCAGGTGTTTCGTGCAGTTGCTGCAGGAGGATTGCAAATACAAAAAGAAGAAAGCCGAGGCGAATAGTGGCAGATCACATTGCTGTGGAGCGTGGACGATTCTGGGTATGGTCCAAATATAATCTACGAAGGATAGGTCAGTGATTTTCTGTTCAGAATTGAAAATTGTGTAACTGGAAAATTTGTAAAATGTTTTAAAGTTTTGTTTTTTGCAATAAAGTAAATATTGGAAAATCAGAAAGATAAAAAGTTTTAAAGATATTCATTGAAATTGGCTTTAAATTGGTTTTGTCTTCAAGAAGACTTAAAATATTCTTTTTGTGTAAATTTTATCGTATTCATTTACGCTGATTGATAAGATAACGGCAAAATTTGATAATTGTTTTATTCTTCTTTAAATAAAATAAAGAATACCAATTTTTTGTAACATACTATTTTTATTTTTTTTCTCTATCCCGATAAAGGACAACTAGGAAATCTTTGGACCCACACAACATAGGTTAATATAAGGAGATTTTTCACCCTGAGAACAATTAAGTTATGTTTTTGATTTGCACAATTAATCAAGTAAAAAAATTAATAGCATAATATGTATATATATATATATATATATATATATATATATATATATATATATATATATATATATATATATATATATATATATATATATATATATATATATATATATATATATATATATATATATATATATATATATATATATATATATATATATATATATATATATATATATATATATATATATATATATATATATATATATATATATATATATATATATATATATATATATATATATATATATATATATATATATATATATATATATATATATATATATATATATATATATATATATATATATATATATATATATATATATATATATATATATATATATATATATATATATATATATATATATATATATATATATATATATATATATATATATATATATATATATATATATATATATATATATATATATATATATATATATATATATATATATATATATATATATATATATATATATATATATATATATATATATATATATATATATATATATATATATATATATATATATATA